>NW_010973450.1:1397811-1542932 GCF_000737465.1 Haliaeetus leucocephalus | reverse complement strand
GGGGGCCGGGCGTCCGCAGCGAGCACGGTAACGGTTGCGCCTGTGGTGATTTCTGCCCCTTGGGAGGAGTGCTCCTGTTCCGGTGCGACTCGGGGCTCCGGTGAGGGGGCGGGGGTGGGCGCCCGCGGCTCATCCCTCAGCGGAACGGCGGCCCGGCGGGGCCCTGCCGCCGCCTCAGGGAGCCCTCGGTGTGAGCTCCTGTAGGGCTGTGGCGGGTGCTGCCTCAGTGATCATCGCTAGTAGTCGTCGTGGCGTTGCTGCTGTTAGCAAGACCATCAACCGTACTTCTCTATTTGTGCTTTTTCCTGATGACGTAGTTCACATTTAAATGTACGTATTCCTCTTCCGGAGAAGATAGCTGCTTATATCACTTCGAAAGCCTAAACTTTACTTGTGTTTTGTTAGCATTGTCATCCTCTTTGTTATTCTTAGGCCTTGGGGCTAGTAATTTCCTATTTGCCTTTATTGCAGAGCTTGACATTGCCAGAGAGCCTTGTGGTTGGGAGGTAGAGCGATATGCCAGGAAAGGGGACTGTGCATGTGGCGGCGGTCAGATGATAATGTAGGATGTGTTTTGGGGTTGCTTTCGTACAGGAAGTGCCAGAGAGTCAGTAGCAGTACTGACCAAAGGGTGAACCGTGGGCAGGGAGATACGTGGGGACCATGAATGCAGAGAATATTTTGAATTAGGAACTTGTAAAGCATGTGCTTGCTTCTGTATTTCTCCTGGCTAAACGATAGCAGCTAGATCCTGCTAAATAATGAGATTAAGGCTAAGAATACGTTGGACTGCGGCACTGTTTGAACCTGAATTGTAATGCCTGGTGTGTCTGTACAAGATAATTAAAGTTACCAAGGAATAAAGGAGCATGGGTTTTTGGATCCATTCGATAGTTTACAGAGGACTTGGCTGTCCAGGAATTGTTATTTGACCAGCCTTACTCAGCTCTGCAGAGGACTTCAGACTGGAAGCCATGGAGTGAGCTTATGAAAGGCCCTGTCCTGTTGTTGATGGAGGGTACATGAATTTGAGCAGATTTGTGGAAGTAATTACTTCTACTGAAATACAAACCAGAGGGCTATTTTGGATTCCTCCAAGGTTCAAACTGAGTGTGTTGCATAGTCCCCAGAGGCACTGGTGTTGGTATAAACACTAATGCAAGGAGTAAAACCGGCTCTGTGTCCATCAGAGTGCTTGTCCTGTCTCTCTTTTGTGTTTCTGACTTCTCTGTCATGTGAGCCAGGGTACAATAGGTATCATGTGGTAACGCAATAACCAGTCATTGCAAATTTCAGTTCTTAGTGCTAATAGTTCAGACATTTAAGATAGAATCTAGAAGTTCTATGGAGGTCATGGTAGCATTAATCAAGTGTAGATTAAAAGTCATGGTTTGATGAACTTCTGTGGAAAAAAGAGGGTCTCTGGGATGATCCATTCCATTAAAGAGCACCCAGAGACTTTGTTAGGAATGGAAGGGAGAAAGAGATGACAAAAGTCAAGCAGCTGTGTACTGTCACCTGACTTGCCAAATGCCTTGCCACCTAGCCCCAGATCTGGAGCAGCCTCCAGATAGCATGGGTGACTTGCTCTAGACAAAATATGCCTCAGTTTCCCTGGATGGTGAGACAGGCTTCAGCCACGGTGCCAGGAAGGTGGCATGACTTGCATGGAAGTTCTGGAAGTATTGCTGTCCATCCAAAGTCCTCTCTTCAAGCCCTGATAATGCTTCACAAAGGCATGCGCCTGCCGAAGCATCCCTGTTGTCATAACTGGGGTCACAGAATAACTTACCCAAGTACTGGCTTGGCACTGGCTGAAACAGTTCTGTTTCAGAACCAAGGTATAAAGCTGTAGCTAAATGTGCTGATAGGTGAACTTAGCCATGGTACTTGAGAAAGATGGACTAATTTTTTTCATAGTAACAGGACAGATTCTGAGAATTGTCTGGAGTTACTGCGCAATAATTAGCTTTGCGCTTGGTCTTAGAAATTTTGAGTGATAACTATGTGAAGTCTTACATGAGCTCTTCTAATGTGGATGCTTCGATATAGCATGCCTGAGAAGCTGATGACTCCTGTGCTGTACAGTGTAAATGCTCTTTCAGAACTGAGCGTGCCAACTTGCACTCAGAAGAGCTCTCATATGAGTTGCCTCTTCAAGGTCCACTTTTCTTCTAATGTGATAGTTATCTGGATGTGTTTGGAGACCAAATATTTCAGTAGGCTCCACAGCTGTTGCTGAGTTCATAGAGCCACAGCATCTTTGAGAAAATGTGGGCCTCATTGCTTCCTCTAGAGGTTCATAATGAATGTCATCAATACTTAACCAATGATATGGTGAGCATCTCCTCCTAGGTAATTTAGTGTGAAAATTAAAAGTACAGCAAAGAAGCAAGAGAAAAAATATTAATTATTTCAGTGGATTAAAGTGATTAGACTTCTTTTGCATTTATATGCCTACCTTCTATATCTTTACCTCACATGCACAAATCTAAGCATCCTGTCCAAAAACACTTTGAATTATTGTTCACAGTATCAAATTATTTATTAACTAAATATAAATAGTAGGGCATAGCAGTGCTGTGTGGGAGTTACGTATAAGATAGCATTCTGTGGAGATACTGCACATCTGTGTTGTGTATTGACCACATTAGATTGTTGATAAATGAGGAGGCCTTTATTAGGAGAGACAAACTCTTTGAAGAACAGATCCTGAAGTATGCATTTTCTCAGTAGGTTGGAAAAATGTCAAGACTGGTACAGCCACTAATCAGGTTATACCATGCCGAAGGGTGTGATTCTTTTCATTGTCATAATCTGTTAAAACAACAAGCCATTGACGTACTGCAAGCCTAATAAACATGCTAAACACTAAAGGCCATGTTTGCTGTGAGTGTTGAGTACAGTTACAATCAAGAAGATTATTAAGGCTGGAAGGTATTCAAAATGAGAGGAAAGAAGTGTCTAAATTTAGGATGACATATTAAAAATATTCATAAGTGATGTCTAGGTCACTGGAAAACAATCAGCCACAACTTAAAAAAACAGTAAGTAATACCACCTTGCCTGGCATAGTGGCAAATCAGTAGTCACATTTTTCTGTTCTTTCTTGCTGCTTGCACCCTAGATCAGAGTTTCTGTTCGCCATCCAAATGACATAAGCAAATAGTCTACAAGAAAAATAAGTTCTGTTTCAATGTCACAGATTAGCTGGCTCCACGTCCCTGGACAATGAGATAATTTGAACAAAGTCCATGACTTAAATGCCTCTTTTTGGTCTTTTCTTAATCCCGAATGACAAAGTACAAGGCTTGCATAACATGAGTACTGTATAGAAAATGGGGAGGAAAAAAACCCTGACTCTGGACTGTCACAACACAGTGACAGTTGTTCTGTTCCAAACTATCCTTCTTGGGTCACATCGAATAGTAGATCTGGGAGAGAAACCTAATAGTTTTTCCTAATGGTTTACATTAGGTTTTCTACCTTAAAATATGAAAGGGCAAAGCTTCTGTATGTGTGAATCTGAAAATGGGAAAATAGATCTCTACTGATTGTCTCAGTGAGGACTTGTGATGCCTTCACTTGAGCCTGTGGCAAAGCTTCTAGTAATTTTATCAATGAGATCAAGACCTAGGACGTCTTTCTGCCCTGAGAAATTGGGCCATTTAGTTAGGTGTTTGTGTAGGGTATTTAGTTGCATAAAGCACAGTTGCAGATGTCTGAGCATACAAAAAATTAAGCACATACAATAAAAGCAAATACCTGCTCTACATTCAGCTTAGAAGGCATCATCACGCCTCTGCCAGGTGGAGTTCTACGGTGATAACTACCCACTTGCAGCAACTGGCTGTGGCCCCCGCTGAACAGCAGAGACAGAGCTGGTCCCATACCTTTGTTACCTAGAGAAGTGGCATGACATCAACATCTTAACATTTTTTCTTGGTTTATTTACACTTGGCTAAGAGATAGCTTATACAATGCGTTCCAGCTTATACAAAGTATTCTTTTTTCCCCTTTAGCTGAAAGTCTTCCCCTTTATCTCAGAGTGTTCTTTCCCTTACTGCTTAGTCTTTTTCGATTGCCATTTACTTTTCTCATGTTTTTAGTTTGCCTACACTCTGATCCTGTTTTCACTTTATTTTCCTGTTGGCTTTGTCCTTTTTTACTCTCCTCTGTTTCACTGAAGCTATTAGTGTAAGGCAGATCAAATAATTCCAGGGTTAAAGCAGACCCTTGAACTCACAGTGTTTAATGGATTTGTAATTAGGCCATGTATCCCTCTGAGAATGGGCAGTCTGGGAGTTTGCCAGGATTTATAGGGGGATTTAGTAGCCTACTAAGAGTTTCCAGACCTATTAAATTCCTTAAGAAGTTTTAAAGACACCACTGATCTAGGCAGGGAAAGATTTTGAAGTAGGGCGTCTCTAAATGCACATAAAACTGTGAGATGAGAAGTAGAAAAATGCTTATTTTCCAGAGAACAAGGAAAAGTTTCAAAGTGCAGAAATAGATTTTCAAAATTATCTTGGTAACACACGGCTGGCTTAAACCATATGATGTGTGTTTTCCCTGAGAATTTATATTTACTTATTCGATAAGACATGAATATTAAAGTACACATTAACCAGGCAGTATGTATGCATCATACTGTAGGTATATATGACTACTGCTACCTTCTGATCTTTGAATACATAATTGTGTTTAAAAAAAATCATGAAATATTTGCTTTCCTCCATCCTACCTGTTTGCCACTTATAAGGTTCTATGGCATTACATTTTTCTGTATCTTTTGGGGAGATCAGATTGTGTCTGTTAAATGCCAGGTTATTTTATTATGAAGTCCTAGTTTATTCTTACTCATAACTGAGAACAAATATGAACTTCTGTTGTTGTTTACTTTCCAGAGAGGAAGAGCAAAATACATATAACCTAAAAGTACTTTCCTCCCCCTACTCCATGTCTCAGTGCTTTGGGTTAAGCTTTTATCTTGGACAGGGCAGAGGGTAAGGGAAGGGAAAGGCAGAAAACAAATGGTCAGTTTTCTCATTGTAGCACAAAACTGCTATTTTTTTCTTCCAGGCTAAAGATACTGAAAACATAATTAGCTTTCTTCTCTTTGTTCAATGACTATGCTGTAAAAAGACCACACAGCAATAAAAATTAGTCCGCTTACCTGTACAGCAAAGTGAGAATAGAACTTTCTTTAAATTTGACCTGTTCAGATCTATTTTTGGATTAGCAGTGGGTTTGACTTGTGAAATTTGGCTCTAGTCTCAAATTCAGGTTTTCTTTTAACAGTAATATGTATCAGCATCTCAGACTAGTTTGGGTCCATACCCATATCTTCTGACTGCAGCAATCTGAATGCACTTGATGTTAAATCAGTTCGTTCCTGTGGAACGTTCAAGTCTTGAAGCTACAGTGAGTTTAAGTAAGTCTTGTTTAAATACAAGAATATAACTTCAGCCGTTTCTGTAACTACTATCTCCATTACCTCCCCAGTTACTTGACTGATGGCATCCTCAGTACTAAAAACACGTGTCTCTAAAAATGCTGACTGTTGTGAGTAGTGGGATAAACAGAACAATACTAGAGTCTTCTTTGTGCCTAATAGCTTGTTTTTTATCTATATAAAGAGGTACAGTGAACTTTTATTCTCTTATTTACACAACTTCAGAGTAGCTCTGTCACCTACAGGTAAAGTAATTCCATTGTGGTCTTTGGTATTATACTGTATTTATACCACTGATCATCCAACTTAACAGCACAGAGTTTGGCCTTCTTTAAATGATAGCAGCAGCAGGAGTTGATAGTTCATTGTGTCATGCTGTGAGTTCTTAAAATATAACCAAAACTATCAATCTGAAGAGTCTCTGGAAAACAAATTTGCAGTTTAAACATCAAGCACAAACTGTCCCTTCCTTTCTTCACTGAATTAGCTTTTGAAAGGCCAAGAGCTGCTGCAGAGATAACAAGGGCTGAAGAATTTACAGCAGGTGGTACCAACTGTGCAAGTACAACTCCCAGCCAAAATAATCTGACACCCAGCTGTGGAGAAGCCTGAGGGATCAGAGAGTGACTCAGGCGGAAGTGAGAAGAGAGAATCTGGCTGAAGCACCAAGCCCGTTCCAGAAGTGTGTTGTTATTCTCTCTCACTCAGTGAGATAGGGAGAATAGGGAGATAGGGAGAACCCCAGGGAATGCCATGTTAAAATTAAAAAAGACTTCTGGTCTGTTGACCAGTTAAATACATTCCCTTCCTATCCAAAAAGAAACAGTGAACAGCAAATATGAAGTGCTATATCTGATAATGATGTATGCCTGGTATAGCATGACTGAAACTAGTGAGTTGATAATGGAAGCATGGCTCTCAGTGCTGTGCCATGACAAGGCCCTAGTAACTCCAGTGAGACTTGTAACTCTATTGAAGGAGTTCAGGGGAAGTCTTTAGTCCGGTTCTGCCACAACCCCTGCTTTGTAGTGTGAGGTTGGTAAATGGAATCACTCCAGGCTGGGAGACACACACGCATAAAGTTGTGCAAATGGTCTTGCATTATTTTGGGGGTTGCCACAGGCTTATGGTGCAGACATGGAGGAATAGCTTAACAGGTTTAGGTCTTTGTTTCTTCACTGATGGTGGTGATGATGGTAGACACTGTACCTGCCTTTGCCAAGCAGAGGTCCTGTAGATAGAGAAAACTAAACATTAATAAAAGCACATTCTGACAGTTATTTTTATAGGAGATAATAGTACTTACCTACTCTGGGTGCATGGCGATTCTTGCTTCCTTCTCACCGTGTGTGAAGGTAGAGAAGATATACTTGTTTAAATTTCTTTGTGTGAAACTTGCGGCATCCATTCTTCATTTCTGAGGACTGGAAAATGTAGTATTTATTTTGTGAAAATTCTTACAAAATACAATAATGTGTTGATGTAATTTCTGCATGTTTTCATAGGCCTTTAAATTTTTCTGGTTTTAGAATATTGTAATAATTACGATTTGACCTCCACTCCAGCAAGACTTCCTCTAAAAAATATTCAGAAATGCTCAGAACTAGTAGAATTTGTCTTCTTATTTTCATACTTTAAAGAAGTATTTCTGTCAAAGCTGTTCTTGATTTATGTGAGCGAATGGTGCAAAGTAATAGTTATAAAATAACGCAAGTCCTCACTAAGTGCATAGCTACCTTGTTTCGCTTTGTTTCTCCTTATTCTGTGTATATGGTTTTACAGCATTCTGAATCCTTCTACAGTTTTAAAAGTAGTTTTCCCCAGCTAGTCTACCCTCCTTTTATTTGATGGAGGGATGGTGTATCTCTCCAGCAGTCCGTTCTTTCTGTGGATGATCCCAACCATGCACAAACGTTGAAAGGCTCTCCTAATCGAAATCCACATTTGCCCTTTGGGGAGGTCCTATGCAGCCTCTCCCAGGCAGCAAAGGAAGGATAGCTCATTGGTGAATATATTCACAATGGAACTTAAAGCATTGCTAATGGTAATAAAACCAGGGGGAAGACCATAGTGGGTAAGAGCCATGTTAGTCTTTCAACATAGGCAGTACACTTGTTTGGTGCTTATTTGTTTTTTTTGGTATCCAGTAGTGTAAAATGTATCTTTCACTTGAACGACATAGTTCAGAATTCTCATTTTACAGAACAGTACTTCTGAGTTGGGACTCTCCTGTTTCTGTCTCAACTTGTCAGGCTATGTGTTGTACTTCAAGTGTTTAGCTTAGTGAGAGAACAAAAATGAATTTACAGCATCTCTATGTTAATCTGGTCTTGACCATCCTCAGAACCTAATGCAGTGTGTTTGCCTGGTGTGTATTTACACTGAGTTAGCCTTGCCCTATGCACTTTAAATTTCAAATGTAGCATAAATAAACTTTTTTTCACATTGTGAGATTTCAGCTGTTTCCATTTACAGTTTATAATTTCTTCACAGAGAGGTTTCTTTTAGCTTATATTTTATTCAAGCTTTTCTCTACAGTTTTAGGTAAATATTGTATTTGCTTATGCATCATTTACAGCTGTTACTTTATGTTTGGGAAGATCAGTTCAAACTCTGCGATATGTCATGTGACATTATTCGTGGTTTTTCACTGACTGGATGCTCTCATGTTTATAAGTTACACTTGTTTCCACCTGAGACAAAAATTATTTGTCCTCAACGTACATTATTGCCCTGATTATTAATTTTTGGTTACAGATAGGAATTTGCTTTTATTATGTAAATAATACTCTGATAAAGATGGCTGAGCAAAAATAAAATTCACAAGAATGTTTGCAAATATTTATTGCCACTTTTTCCCAGATTTTACCTGCCATATGCTCTGAAATACTACTGAAACAGCCTGCTGTATCTTGGATAGCTTAACATTAGATATGTTGGATGATCAACTTAGTTGACGTGGGATGGTAGTGATAAAGAAAAGGTATTTTGCCTTTTATGTTACAGGTGGGTTTGGGTTTTTTTCAGACTTTAATGTGGATATTGGTGTCATGTCCCACCTGTGGGGAGTGAGGAGTGACTCAGATTTGCAAATCCCCTCGGTGCAGATTAAAGTGAAATAGCACTCAAGGTCTGTATATAAACATCAGTGGGAGACTTCTATAGCAACAAATATTGCACAAATGATGGCACTTTCACAACTAGATCTGCCTAAGTTATGCAACTTTATGGGAAATCAAGGTTGGCCTTGCGTTACTTAACGATTTTAGCTATAACTTTAGAGGCTACTTAGAAGGTGGAGGGGGAGAGAGAGACAGAGAGATCACCAGTCCTGGATCCAGCATTGGACCTGCCAATGGGGGTGTTTGGTGTGGAGAGCCTCCCGAGAACTCATCCGTCCTTCTTTCATACCTAGAGTGTCCACCCCTATAGACGGGGATTTGAGCAGGTGCAGTGTGTGCTCAGGAATGTTCCAGAAGTGAGTCGGTGGTCTTGACATGCGCAGTTCATGTCTCCAGAAATGGGTCGGTGGGTTGTTGGGGAGTTATTTCTCCCTCCCTGTAGGCATGACTGCTATCTGACCTTTCTTCTTGGCACGTGCGTCATGCCTCTTCTCATGGTTGCTTAAGATAGGGAAGGGTGACTTTGGAGAAGTGCGGTCCCATCCCTGTGGGGCCCTCTCCTCCAGCCACATCTTCCTGTTTATGCAACTGTGGCGCTTTTGCAGAGGCCGTTTTATCCACCAAAGTTTTTTAATGAATGTTTGAGACATTGGCTATAATTTGACAGACCATCACAGCTGGTTTCTTAAGAAGCTGACTTAAAGATTGTTGATTCTGCTGGGATGATAAACGAAAATGTATCTTGTATAAGATGAACTAGGTAGAATGAGATTAAAATTTGAAGTGTGTGTAAGACAAGACTTGAAGGTGTGCTAATGTGTTCTGTTTTGGGTTTTGTTATGTTGGGTTTTTTTCCTGATGAGCTTGTACTCACTGGAGAAACCTTGTCAGCATTCAGATAAACATTAAAACATTCTATAATGGTGACATTGGCTACAGCTTCCCTATGGCCAGCATAATTTAAGCTGGGAAGACTCATGATTTTTGACAGGTGTAGCAAAATCATTGCTGATACAGTCATCTTAATATTTCAGTTATGTGGAGATTAAAGGATAAGATTTCTCAGAAGTTTTTGCTAATAATGATTAAACCAAAAGTTTTTCATTATCTTTCATGTGATTTAATGGGGATTAGAGGGAATAATCCAAATTTGTTTGGGATATAAAATTAACCATTTCTGCTTGCAGCATTTTAGGAGATTAGAAATTTGAATCAGCTGCTATCCAGTTAAGATTTTCCTAGCTTTTTTAAGATGAATTCTAAGTTTCCAGCTTTAGTTATTTTAAAGATACTGACAAGCGATACTTTGTTTTTAATTTTCTTCTCATCCTGTGGTGGAGGAGCACAGTAAGGTTTTCCAGCATAATCATAGAATCATAGAATGGTTTGGATTGGAAGGGACCTTAAAGATCAGCCATGGGCAGGGATACCTTCCAGTAGATCAGGAATAATAATAACAACAATTAGTCTTCTGTACCAGGCCTTAATAAAATAAGAATGCAGCTGAAGTTTATTTGTTTGAGCTGAGATACACGGAAAGCTCAGACAGCTTAGAAAGCAATGAAAAGAGGGGAATGTAGATATGTGGATATGTAATATTTCTCTAATGTTGGTAAGGCTCAGGAACAGGTGTAGTTCAGTGTTGTTGTTCCTCTTCTTTGAGCTGTGTTTGTCCTATGCACAATTGCAGCTGAGACTCAAAAG
Source organism: Haliaeetus leucocephalus (assembly GCF_000737465.1). Lineage (NCBI taxonomy): Eukaryota > Metazoa > Chordata > Aves > Accipitriformes > Accipitridae > Haliaeetus > Haliaeetus leucocephalus. The sequence continues at coordinate 1,532,651 of NW_010973450.1, read as the reverse complement.
ATTTAGAAGTTCTGAAGTTTTAAAAGTTTACCTTCCTGGACAATTTGCTAAATTCAAAGAATTCAGTTGCTGGTGTAAGAACAACAGCTTGATTAAATAAAGAAACATCTGAGGAGATGACACCACTGGCTTTCCATGAATAGGTTTTGCTAAAAGAAAATTAATGAATATGTTTATTGCATTTATTGCAGCTGAAAAAATCCACATAGAAAATGTCAATCGTAATATGTGCTTTAGTTACAAATGTAATTGAACTATTCATTTTGTTAAGCTGTGACCTGCTTTGTTTTTATGTATCTGCTTTAATGGAAAACTGCATTAATACCCTGCTGTGAAATCATGACTTCCCTGGGGCTAATCAGATCATCTTCCAGCTTAAGAATACTGTGTTAAAAGGAGCTCCTGGCACATTTCCCTTTTTAAATACTAATAGCCTTCCCGAATGATAGCCAAAATAAGATGCAAATTGGAAGCAAATGGAAGCTTGTACATTTTTTGAAATACAGTCAATTGTTATTGTTTGTTTTGAAGTGCTAATATTTTACTCTTTCCAGAAGAAGCCTTTCTCCATTCCAGCTCTTGTGAAATTCTGCAAGGGCACTGTATAATAAATACAGGACACAGAAAGACAAGCTAAGTTGCCAAACAACTAAATAAGTGGTAGATGGGCAGAGGTATCCTTGAAGTTGCTGGAAGCTGAGTGCCCAGGAGTACTGAAAACAAAATTTCTAAGTTTGAAAATATTGGTCACAGTGGGTTTCAATGTATTTCCTTCATATTCAGCATGACACACGTTTGAAAACCTGTCTGTGATTCTGTCTCTGCATGTGAGCATTTCTGCAATGTTGCTGCATTTTTCCAAGTTATTCTCACTTGGGCTGTTTGCTTTTTTACAGTAGAAAGAAGCAGTGCAAGAATGTTTGAAATCTTATAGAAGTTTCTAACATAGCATATACTGCTACCATTTGTTTCTGGGTGCTATTTAAGATGATGCAATTGAACATGCTAGAATTATCCTCTGCCAAAAACATTAAACATTTCTGGATTTTGTACTTTTTAAGAGGAATTTTCTGTGGTTAACTGACAGGGTATGTTCAATGAACATTTCTGTTTTCTAGAGCTGGAGCCATTTATAGTACAAGTCCCACCTGCTTTCCATTAGAACTTGAGTTCATAAATTATTTACATGCTTTTGGAAAAAAATCTAGAATATCTTATAAATTCTTTTCTCCCCCTTAATGCACCAGAAGTGGGTTTAATTAGGGCTCTGTGAACATACTGGTTCTTCATCAATCAGATTTTTATTTAGTTTACTCCGTTTCCCATGTGACCTGCTGAAATGATACATTCTAACTGCATGTGAGTTGACCATATGGGAGGCAATAGTGAAATGTCATTGTTGAATATAAATGGAAGATATTTGAAACTGTCCAAGAGCAATGCTTGTGATTAAACGGATGCTCTGAAATGTGGAGCGCTGCCACAATAATATGACTGTCTGTTAAAGGACATCCTGGTGTGGTAAAATTCTAAGTTGCTTAATATTAGAAGAATGAAGATTGGGAAGCAGCCCCAAGCCCATTAATGACGTATCTTCAAAGCATGTCTGGCATAGTTGGATTCAAAATGTGAGAACTTGATCTCAGAATAAAATTCTAATGAATTTTTAAGCAGGAAGAGTGGTTTGGGACAGGAGGTGTGTCATGCAGCTCCCCAGCCAAAAGAAGTCCAAGACTTAAAAGCTGAGTCTTAAGTCAACTAATACAAACTGAGGAATTAGCTCTTATTTATATGAAGACCATTGATGAATTAATGACATGGAGTTTTAGTGATTTTTCTGCATGCTGTAGACATGACTGTTAAAATACTTACTGTCTTGAGTCTTTCCTTGCAGTGTGATGGTGAATTAGATTTGTTCTGTTACCTGCAAAAAAGCAGACAGTTTGAGAGCCCTCACAGAGCCAGACCACCACACAACCATAACAGTTTTCCTTCTCTGCAGTGCTCAGCACTACTGTTCTGCTCAACATTAAAGAGATGCTGGTGTCTGCAGCTCTCACTGAGCCGGACAGAAGGCAGGGTCCTTCCACTTCTGAAAACCAGAGTAGCTTTCTGTGTCCCATAGTCATGCTTGGTCATTCATCAGAGATCCCACATGCACAGTGATTCCCACCTGTCTCTTGATTCTGGGCTTTGGATCTGCTTAATCCCTTCTTACTTGATGTTCATTTGTGCACATTTTCCTATGTGTGTTTCATTTTGTTCAGGAAACAAGCTGTACTGTTTAAAAAACAAAAAAGCAAGGTTTACATGGGGAAAAGGGTGAGAAAGCATGACTAGTCTGGCAGGTTACAGCCTTTCTCAGTAAAGTGGAGGGAATCCTGGGACCTGCTCTTCTGTTTCACATATTTTAAAATAAATATTTAAACTGTGATTTCTGTATTGCAGCTTCCACCTGATGAAAAGAATACTTTTCAAAACCCCTTTATTTGTTATGAAACAGAGTGAAGTTGCTCATCATAGAGGTGGAACTTCAAGAAACTGAATAAAGCAAAACAATGGCTGATTTGGAAATCTAACTTGAGTGTTTCCATTCTTTCTTCTTCTAAGGTTATACTTACATATATTTGAATACCATCCAGTGTTTCAGTACTATCTCACATAGACGATAAGTAACTTTTTCTTCACTTTTTGCTATGTGCATAATATGGACCACTTTAACAGTATCGATAAATTGAGAATTTTAATAGATAAAATAACTTCAAATCTCATTCTCTGCAGTACCCACATAACCATTGGTACTTTTGATGTACTTAGCAAGGAAAACAGCATACTTTTGGAACAGCTTTTGTAGAAATGTAGGCTGCAGCTGGACTCTGCCGTGCAGATAAAGCAGCAAATGTGGAATGATGACCTTGTGATGTAGCTACACTAATAACTTTTCAAGGTAATTCACTGCTTAATGTCTCCTACAAAGAAGGAATGTGATGAGGGTCTAGGCCAGTTCATTATAGTAAGGGAGGTTTTCTCAGCTGTGTTGTCCTAGTGATGACTGTAGAAGTAATACCACTATGCAGCAAAGCAGCAGGAGGTTTGGGAGAGTTGAGAATGTCAGCTGTGCCTCCTGAGATGAAACAGGTACATCTGAATATAGTTAAACTGCAGTCTTTATAAAAGAGAAAAAGATGGTGTGCTCACAAGGGGGAGAGTTGGGTGGTTTGATGAGCTAGATCAGGGTATTCTGGAAGATCACATCTGTCCAGTTAAATGTGATTTGCTTTGATCTGAGTTTTTCGGGGAGTTTCCAGAGACTACATGGGGGGAATATATCTAGGAAGCTTTCCCTTTAGGTTCTGCCAGTTGAGTAAAACCTTTAAAACAGGAAAATCTAACAAGGCTGTGTTTCAGCCTGTTTTTTTAGCACTTTCAGTTATAGCTCGACCACGTCAGGGCAGGTGGGTGGAAAAGTAAACTGAACTTTAGGGAAACAATATGTCAAGTAGTAATTATACTCAGGATAAGAATGACTAAGAGTTTGCTAATGAAAAGATGCTTTGCAAGTAGTTTCACTTAACAGACTGACTGCTTTGTCTCAAGTATTTTGTATCAGTGTATTGATGTATTGGCATCTGTCTCTCACTGATCCATACTCTGTAAGTGAATTGTACTCTCCAGATTGCAAATAAAAAGCCAGTCATATTTTCTCACGGCTCTAGGCCCACTTGCCAAGCTACTTGTATTATCTGTTGAAGTTTCAAGCACAGTTCCTGGTCTCCTCTCCAGGAGATGAGTGAGTAATTTTTGGAAGATTTAGGATGGAAAACAGGCCCAGTGGAACATGAGGCAAGTTGTATCTATAGGAGAGACGCATATACAGTTGAGAAGCTGTTTAAGATTTTCTGTGTATAAACTTTGAGAGAAAACAAGGTACAGTCTTGTGTTGGTCATGATCAAGTTTGAGGACTATAAAGAAATACTAAACTTCATAATCTATCCACATCTCTGCCGTTCCTAATGAGCCCACCCTCCTAAATTAAAGGTGCTATGTATGTAGTTTGAATATATCTTACTATAATAGAATCTTCTCTTTGCTGTGCTTAGGTTTAGCAACTCTAATTTAGATTTCATATTTCCATCTGAAGTTAATTGTTTATTCTTCATAGTTCAGGAGAAGCTGCCAATGGATGCCTAATCAAGAGAACTGAAGTTAAATTATGCTTCATGTCAGTTAATCTTAAATTTTGTGCCAGTGTTCAGAAAAGATCCATCCCATCCCATAAATGAGAACAGCATTATTTCTTTGGGGAAATTATTGTGTATATGAAATAAAATTTTTGGATTGAAAATTTCTTCTGGTCAAAAGCCCCAGTACTTTGCTTTTGCTCTTACTATTTTAAAATTGTGCATTTTTGGCAACAATTTAAATACATCTTCCCAACATAATAATTTTCCATACATATTTTTCCTCAGAATGACAGTTAGGGATTAGGAATAAAAAGTGTTATTTTAGGACACAGTGGGGGAAAGAAAGAAATACTGAATTATACAGAACTGAAGCAAAATACTAGTGCATTACAGTGCACACAGAAAACAAATCCAAAGCGTGATAGCCAGTATTGGCACCCATCAAAGAATTCCAAACCCCCTTTATAAATGAGCAGGACTGTGTTTGCTCTGATAACAGGCTTCAAGCCACACAGAAAATAAAAAGCTGTCAGGCTTCCACAGCACTTGGGCAAACATCTCTCGAAGAAAACCAAATGCTTCTGTCTTGCTGTGGTACGTGGTACGCTCCAGACAAGCCAAATACAGAATTCTTCTCCTTCAGAGAGCTCCATCAGGAGCTTTACTCATTTTCATATGTAGCTGTATTATGTTTTTCTGCAGTGTTCTGTTTCCACCTGACAAATTGCACTACATAAAGCTGATGACATTGGGTCTAGGATTGCAGAAAGTTGTTCTGCAGATACTTGAATTATATCAAACCCGGGGGGGGGGTGCCAGGCAATTTGAAACTGTTCTTAGTGCAAGGGATAACTCTTAAAAAAACCCAAAAGATAGTGCTGAGGCAGCACTGAAGTTCTGGAATTATTCTTGTGGCTGTGTAATCTCCTAAAGTCACAGGGCTGAGAGAGGAGACAGTGCTAAAGTTTCTGTGGAGCATCTCTACTGGGACAGCTTTTGTCTAAGTGTTCATTCAGCCACACAAAAGCATTTCTAATTTGTTCAGGCTTTCTGAGATTTTATCTAGCTGCTTTTCTGACTTTTTCTTTCTTTTTCCCCCAGTGCACATTCTAGTGTAAGGAGTATGACCTCGTTGCCCCTTCAGTGCCTCATGTTCTTTTGGGCATTGCAGAGTAACTCTTCCACTCCCAGCTCCTATGGTTTTGTGGTGTTTATTATTTTGTTTGGCATTTATACTGAAGATACCACAGGAGCTTGTTTGTAATTGTCCTGCATTTGCACACAGTTCAAGTAAATGGTAAACCCCCTTTTCTCAGTATCTGATGGTCAAACTTGATATTACTGCTATGACTTTCTCACATGAAAGCCAGACAAAAAGACACAGCAACTTCATTTTTGAAGGTGGGTATTCCTGTGGCATTTTGTGGTTGCTGGGAGAAGGACCCAGACTACAATTTTTGGCTGCCATATACCCTATGTTATCCTTGCCACAGAGGTTAGGATTTAGTTGCAATTATTAATCCTCTGCTTCTCCCACTCTTGTACCAGAGATATTTGGATCAGTGTATTTGTGTCATTAGAAGTAGGTATCCCAGTTAGCAATCTTAACTGCCCTGCTCAGTTGTTGACATAAGTTCATGTCCTAATGATTATTCTGCAAATAATACATTGGTTTTAGAGACTGTGTGACTAAGGAAGCTGGGCAGTACGTAGACTGAATGAAAGCTCTTTTCTTTCTGGTCATTTTAGAGAACTGTAGTTCATAGTACAAGAAGGAACTGAGTGCCTTGGTAGAAATTGCCAGCTTCTTTGCAGAGATTGGACTGTTCACTGCTTTGAAGGACTGTTGATTTTAAGTCAGTAGCTACTGACAATGTAGAAAACTGTAAAATCTTTACCTGTAGTTGTAAAGTTCACAAAAGATTTTGTATCTGATTGTTTGTGACTGATACGACTTTCGGATATGCATCAGAGATTGTACCAGAGATGCATCCTTCCTGCGACGATCATGGCTTTCTTACCTCTCACTTGGACTGCAGTAAGACAAGCTGTTTTACCACCTTTCCTTGCTCAGGTCATGAGGAGTTGGGAGTTTATTGGCAAAGTGAATGGAAGACTTACTCCCCACTGGTTTCTGAATAGAAATTAATGCGTTTGTCCCATAAAACCTTTTCTTAGAGGCTATTTTTCTCTGTTCCAGCTCTCCCATATACAATCAGTGGAAGCTGTTAAGGTCGAACACTTTGAAATCTGACACACAATTGTCTGCAGACTTTAACATTCACCTCAGTTTTGTTCAGAATAGTTTGAATTTGTCAGTGCTTGAGATGCAGTGACTGTTACTAAATGGAGCTGAAGAAGTATTTGTATTTAAAAGTGAAAATTTCTTTTTCTCTCTTTTTTTTTTTTTCCACCCAAAGCTGGGAGGCTATGTGTATACTCCAGCTGTGTCCTTGTAACTGCACTGTTCCTCCTGTAGTTCTGACAGCTCTGGTTAGTGGTTCTCAGCCATTTGACTTGCACTATAATTACGCTGACTTTCATTGCTGGAAGTTCAGCACTTCAACCCATGTCCTGTTATTCATACAATGGGCGACATAATAGCATGGACCAGAATTCCAGCTGCGTGAGTGTGTGACTCTTACTAACCAGGGGTTTGTCTTGGTGAGATTATAAAGTCTGAGCCAGACAATTGCAGACCTCATTTCCACAGCTTGGGGTGGGGGTTATTTCTCTAGCCAGTACTACATTACCATGCATCAGGCTCGTGTGGTTTAGCGACCAGACTATGTTTAGAGTCTTGGTATGCTTGAGTGCTATGTGTCAGTCTTATAAGCCATATTCTGTTCAGATAGTCCTATTTCACCTATGTGTGACACACCATGTTTTTAGTTATGCACCCTATCTGTGAGGTGATGGCCTTGGGAAGTGAATTGACACCTAGATTCAACAAGCCATGTCAGCAGTTCAGCTGGGTCTGTTATAAAAGCCAAATCTCAGTTAGCATGTGCACAGTTACTTGAACTGTGATTTTTGAAAGAAAAAAAACAACAACCCAGTCTGTTAATTAGTAAGCAGTTCTATCTGGTTGCCAGTTCAGTGTAGTGTTCAGAAAGGGCTGGCTTTGAACTGGTTTAATTTGTGTGCTTTTGTCTGGTGGCACTGGATACTGTTGTCATCTTCAGAAATAAAGTTCTTCCCTTCTTCCCTTTTCTTGATGATTGGTTGTTATTTCACCTCAATGATCTTGCTGTCATGGTTTAACCCCAGCCAGCAACTAAGCACCACGCAGCCGCTCACTCACTTCCCCCTCACCCAGTGGGATGGGGGAGAGAATCGGGGAAAAAAAAGTAAAACTTGTGGGTTGAGATGAGAACAGTTTAATAGAACAGAAAAGAAGAAACTAATAATGATAATGAAAACACTAATAAAATGACAATAGGAATAATAAAAGGATTGGAATATACAAGTGATGCACAATGCAATTGCTCACCACCCGCCGGCCGATGCCCAGTTAGTCCCTGAGTGGTGATTCCCCCACCTCCACTCCCCCCAGTTTATATACTGGGCATGATGTCACATGGTATGGAATACCCCTTTGGCCAGTTGGGGTCAGCTGTCCTGGCTGTGTCCCCTCCCAACTTCTTGTGCCCCTCCAGCCTTCTTGCTGGCTGGGCATGAGAAGCTGAAAAATCCTTGACTTTAGACTAAACATTACTCAGCCACAACTGAAAACATCAGTGTGTTACCAACATTCTTCTCATACCGAACTCAAAAACACAGCACTGTACCAGCTACTAGGAAGAAAATTAACTCTGTCCCAGCTGAAACCACGACACTTGCCAAAACAGCTATTCTTCACGTACCTTTTTCATTTCTTTTTCTAGTAAATCTTGATTTTCATGCTTGAGTCTTTGCAAGTGGCCCGCCTCCCCCATTTACTGTATTGTGTTAATGTATTAGCCATTTTGTTAATGCTTACACAAGGAAGATGCTTGCATGTTGCATAAAAACCCCTGTGAATAAACTTCTACCTAAAGTTACACATCGTTAATAGTATTTGTGATTTCTGTGTGTACGTAATAGGTAGCAATACTTTTGTGGCAGGTCAGATGAGGTAATGAATTAAATTTGTCATGCACTTTGCATCAGTGTGCATGCAAAATTAATAATAAATCATTCAGGCAGCTGGTAATATTTTTTGAAGATGTTATGTTCCTTTTTTCCCAATATATGTGAATTTTCCCTCCACATTTTATATTTATTTGAAGCCTCACAGGGGCAGGACCACTTGTATGTTTTGGTCACATATCATCTAATCTTTCAGTCAGGAAACATAGTATTTCTAATGATGTTATTTTAAGGTCTTTGATTTCTTTTTATATTTCTCAGTAATCCTTAGAAATCTGAAAATTCAAATATAACATGGTTGTAATTGTTCATGGAACTCACCTTTACAAGATATACTCATAGCTCTCATGTAGTTGTCAGGATCAGTGTTAAGTATAATCAGCTTTAGTGCAGAACACCCTTCAATCTTCACGCCAGCCAGTTAGTGACAAAATGGATTAAGATCAATGCTTTAGTCTTCCATCTATCCTTCTGTAAGTACCTGGGCTGTTCATTTTACTGGGAATGTTAGCAGATTGGCTCACTGGAAGACCAAGAATTATATATGCCTGATGCAAGTGGTAAGGAGTACACTGCAGAAAAGTTTGCAACTGAGAAATTTCCCCACTAGTTGCCTCTGATTGTGGACATGGTGATGTTGTTTGGCAAGACAAATGTTCCCACAGCTGTCACCTCAGCTCATTCCAGCACTGAAGGTGAAAGTTAGTGTCTTAAATTGCATCCTTTCGATCGCTGCTCTTTGCAAGGAATGTTCTGTTTTGTATGGCCTCAGCTTAAAAACCAGCATATTTTATTGTATGCCACTTCCATTTTCTAGTTGATCCAGGGATTTAGGTTATTGTGGAGAATAAAACCATTTTGAGAAGACAAATCTCAGCATGAGCAGCTGTTGCAACAGAATAGAGATAGATGTACACAGACGAAAGGCTCTGTGATACAACTTGGGCAGCAGATACCACATGTCTGGATTGCTAAGAGCAAGCTTGTTGGGGAGTTCCTGGGTAGTGGACTGTGTCTTCTAAATAAAATAGCAATGTAAAGTCAAGATGGCCATCAGCCTATGTGGAAGATTCTGTGGAAAGGATGTGTAAACTCAGGTTCTGTGAGGAAGATCAAGAAAACTTTCAAGAGTTGAAAGAAATCAGAAGAGAATATAACTGAGTCATTCAGTTTTCCAAAATACAGCTGGAACTGTACCATATGCTATGTAACCTGACTCAAGTTCTAATTACTTATTTTGAGTCAAATTCAGGATTAGTGCAAGATGGACATGCATTCATTGTAGTTGACAGACTTGCATTCATTCCCACACAATTGACTTGAATCCAGCCACTCGGATGATTGTAGATGTTTTATGGAGTTGGTAACAGCAAGTCATAAATCTAGATTAAGAACCCTGGGGTTGCTTCTACAAATTTGGTTTATGGCAGTGATGAAATGGCTCTGCCAGTGCCTTTGTAAGAGAATTCTTTTAGGGCTAACCTAAACTAGTTACATTGCTTGTTTGTGTTATTTTCTAATTTCACGGGCCGTAGAAAAAGAGTGATTGAGTTGGAGTAGCTCTTAACAAATCTCAGTGGTATCAGTTTAACTGGCTGTGGCTTCTTACTGTGAAGAAAATCTCAGCCTTTCCGTTTTAATACAGCTGGCTGGTACTTAGCAGCTGTGTAGGCCACGGTGCTACAACTAATGACCCCTGCTCCAAGGTTGCACTAAGATGTGTCGGAAGAATTGTTCATTGCATCAGCTTTTCTACCTCAGCTATGCGTCTTACGTGTTTTAAGGAAAGATGTGTTTGGTGTTACTGCCGTGGAAGAGCTCAACTGGAATTTCAAAAGCTGAAGGACGTGATGACCTGCAGCATAACTGCTATTCCAACAGTTTTACAGGAAAGAATAGCTTAAGATATAGATTCACTTCTGTGCTTAATCTCTGTTGCCATAACTGAAGAGAATGTTTTAATATATAAGACCTTGAGAAGGCAGTGCTGAAATTTTTACTTTAGAACTTCTGGCATCATCAGTAAACTGGCAGTTATACCTGGCTACTTCTCTAGGTATAGGGCACAACACTGCTCTTTGGAAATTCTTCTGTTAGTTTTTCAGCTGATAAGATAGCTTCAATCTAAACAGAACAAGTCTGATGAAGCCTTACTCCTTAAAATACATTTATAGGTTATGTTATCTATGATCATAAAATAAATAAATAAAATACACCACTTCAAGTAGAACTAAGGGGCAAATCTCACTAGTCAGATAAAAGGAAACAAGTCAGAACTGACATGAAAAATATGAAAGAAAAAGCAAAACTGAATAAAGTGTCTGACTTCCCCCACAACACATTCTGCAATATATTTGCTAATGCAGAATTGCCCTAATGTTGAGCTAAATGGATTGCTTTTTGTTACTCAGTTATTCAGACTTGCTATACAATGTGTGAAGAAGGCTAAAATGCAATGTTGAAGCAGAGTTCTCAGTTTTCACTAGTTACCTAGTTGTGGTTGGTATCTGACAACATAAATATGAATCACAAAATATGATTCTTTTGCACATGTGTCTGAATAAATGCAGGTGTTTGGCAGCAGGAGTATCACAGACCCCAAACACACAGTCACAACAGAACATCTTTTGTTGAGCAATAAATGAAACCTTATGCCTTCCATTTGCACCAGATAGAACAGCTGCAGCTGGTGTCGAAGTGTTGCTAACCAGGGTGATCATTCAGAAAAAGGAAGCAAATGCTTTGCCCTTTTTCTAGGTGTTTCAAAATGTGTGTAGCCGTGAATGGGCAGCTCTGCTTTGTAAGTGCATGCTTAATGCGGAACTCGGAACAGTAAGAGGGCTCGATGCTCCATAAATGAGAGAGGAAGTGTTGAGTTTATACAGCACACATACTTTACATTTGTTTGCCCTTATCAGTAGCTGGAATAGTGCTTCGAACACCCAGTGTTACAATTCTGAAAGGTTTCTTGCAGCATTTCCCACTGCCAGCATTTTAATCAAGTTTGCATTGAAATATAGGTTCCCTATAGTATTTTTGTGCTTTTAGTACTTGAAACCTAAGTCTTTATCAGGTCTTCATTGCTTCTGTGTTAAAACACTGAAGAAAGCATAGTATGGCCTTTTTGTTCATGTGTCAATATCAAACTGCTTCAGCAGCGCAGTGGCTAGGTTATTGTCAAGAGCAGTGGTGTCCAAGCTTGGTTCTGGGCTGAGCAAAGTTCCTTAAGAATGCCCAGCAGGGTGTGAGTCACAGTCAGCCGCTCTCACGTGGCTGGATTTGCTTTTATCACCTGACCATGAACACACGGGGATGTAACTGATGTCGGTCTGTGGACCACACAACAGTGCATGTCCTGTCATGACCTGTGAGGGACTTGGGAAATGGTTCAACGTGGAACGAGACCAATGACTGAATGTCATGTTCTGAGCTGCAGTGGCCAGCAAACCACTAATGAGGCAGTACCACCTTAACAGTTGTCCTAATGAACATGTGATGGATGTTTTTAGCAAAGTTTCATCTTCGATGAATGTGTTTACAACTGTAACATGCAAATATACGTTTCCCTGCCCTGAACTATCACCAAATACAGGTTTTATACCCTTCTAACAAAGCACCACCAACTTTTTATTGTGTCCAGCTGACAGAATTATATTTCAGTGAAACAATATTACATCACAATTTATGTATTTCACTCAGTATATTAAATAGCCCAGAAGCTTGCTGCTAATTTAATAATACTGTTTCATCCTGCTCTAATTTATATAATTGTCCTTAACATTAGTGTTTGATTTGAATCTCATTGACATTATTGTTTGTCAGGAACTAATTCTCATGATCTTCTGATTGATCTGTTCTTTGTGGTTTGGTCTCAGTGAAGACCATCATACTAGGAGTAAAGGTTTGACCCCTGCAGTATACTTACACAATGTTGCGCATCAGTGTTACAAACATTTCAGCAAATACCTGGTGCAGGCTGCATTCTGTAATGCCGCTGTCTGCATTCATAACCCAGATATTTTCTTAAATCTTATTATATATGGAAATTGAAAAGAAAACTGGTGGATGAAATATAAAATAGAATCAGCAACAGGTATCTAGATGAAACATTTTTACATGTTTGTTTTGATAAAAATTTCATAAATAAAATGAACAGTGGACTGATGGGTTCTGTGAGTGAACCTTCTCAGAGTTTGTAGTTCTGAAAGTACTTGGTATTGGCATAACCTGGCTCCTGCCAAAGTCAGTGATAAAACTTCTTTTGAATCAGAAGAGGTAGCAGAATGAACCATGACCTGAATGCTTCAGAAATCCTACTGGTTGCAGGATTTCATCTGTCTTAGTCCTCCCACTCCTTCAGTTTAGAAAGTTTTATCACTCCTTTTTAAAAGAGCAATTGTTTGTTTGATAGAACCAGTATTCCTACAAAAGAAGGCCCTGAGGCACAACTGTGGGAAGTTACGGTGACTGACCCTTAAGGAAAAAGACTTTCCTAGATTCTCATTGTTAGAAATCTTCCATCAGGAAGTTTATTTTGTTCATTTAAAGAACCAACCTCCTAATAGGTCTTTTGGATGGAATTCAGCCCAAGAGTGATGTTTTCTCACTGAATATGGATCCCTATTCATACTCATTTTAGAATGAAAAGTAGAACCCTGTTTGGATTATTAACTTTTGCTTGGTGAATTGGTGATTAATTTGTACCTCAACATAGGCAATTCTTCCATTATCTTTTTCCTTTTTTCTGATGAAAAGACGGTTATATTAATAAAATGGATACGAACACCACAGTGCTAGTTTTTTTCTAAAAAAAGGTAATCCATTTATCAGCTAGTATGGGACAGTCATATTTATTCAATTTGTGCAATTTAATTGACAGTAGTTTTTTTGTTTTTCAAAGGAAAAATGCACTTCAATATATTGGGCTCAGTTTCCATAAAGTTAGAAGCCCAGGGCTGCACAGAAATATGCTGAATTTTCATGTGCTCACCACATTTCCATGCACAAATCAAATTAATTGTGTGCATGTTATTGCTTGGGGCCATGTACTTCTGTTTTAAAAGGAGAGGGACTTTTATTTTGTTTTATGTTAAAACCGCTTTTCTTAGGAATGCCTACAGATCATTTTGACTTTCTGCAGCTCATGTTTGCTGTGGGATAGTAGTAGAGACAGTGGGAAAGTCAGGAATTAGACTGTATTTATGCTCTGGGACTGTAAAAAAGCCCAAAGGTGCAACAGAGACTTGGTTCCACAAGTCTGTAGTGCCTTTATACCCAGACTGAACTCAAGCTGCCAACAAATCTCACAGATCATTTTGGACACCTTCTAAGAAAAAACAGGGAGAGAAAACTACAGCAAGGGCAGATGAGATGCATTGAAACACTGATCATCTTCCTGTAACCAAGCACATTTTATCTGTGAATGTAACCAAACATTTCTAACATACAGAGTAGTCCCAGGGATTTTCACTCTGGTTGGAGGGCAGTCAATCTCCGAACTAGCATAGGTGTTTGTGGTTTCTTGGCTTTTCTTAAAATACAGGCATAGTCTGTCCTAACTCGTATCTCAGAGTATGGCTAGATAAAGGTAATATAATAGACAGAGTGTTCAAGGTTGAGGTAGTTAATTTTGCAGATATTGAAGTAGGAGCATAAGAATTGATGCGCTGTTTTGGATTGAGTTCAGTATAGAATATAGCCATGAATGGATGGACAGTTCCTGGTATTCTTAGTTGGTATTGCAAATTGAATGGTAATGTGTCAGGCATGTAGGAGGAATCTGAAAGAGCTATGTGAGAAAAAAAGAACATGAACTGCAGACACATCTCAGTGAGACTTACCTGGGAGAAAAGGAAAGCCAAAGAGACATTGATCTATCTGGGCTGGGGGTCACATTATCTTTGGGAGTGTCCTACACTAATTATATGACTGAAGCTAGGCTATTTCTCTTTGCTCTCAACTTTGTTTATAATTGTTATTGCTGTTGTAGTTACTGTCATGCAATGTGCTTTGCCAAGCTAAACTGCAGCATTCTTGGTAACAGAATTCAGCATGTTTAGACTTCTTTCCACTCTCCCGTCAGGTGAATCATAGCTCATACTCATACTCAAGGTATCTGCACTTTGGCCTTTTCCTGCTGCCCTTGACCAGCATAGAGATGACTCTGGTGAGACTTGGCTGCTGAATAGCAGGAGTTTGGAGAAGAAAGTGGTTAGTGTAAACCTACATATCCTATTTTTCCTGATACCATATGCCACTGAGAAATAATGATGTAGCCAAACTGACCATAGAGTGTGTCAGTATTTAATCACCCTTGTTGTTCACAGTGGAGCAGTGTTTTTCAGTGTTGGCAGACAAAGGTGGCTCATGTGTGGGCCATGGAATTCATCATTTAATGCAGACGCTCCACTGTTGTGCTTTGCCAGTAGGTGAGTGTGGTCTGAGAGCTGCGTCATGGAAAGCAGAGCATATCATATCATCAGTGCGTGTTGCGTTCCTAGTTATGTCCTGAAAGTTGAACTTGGCAGGCAATTTTATGAAATAACTAGAGTAAGGTAGAGGCCTATAAAATGATGCCAACAGGTGGATTGTGTTTCAGCAGGCACCCTTGGAGAGAGACATTCAGTTCTTAAGCTTTTGAGATATTGTGGAGAAGGAAAACACACACAACTGACTTCTAAGCTTCCAGCTACATGCACCAATTGCAGCAGTACTTGAATATAAATGCCAGATCTAAAATCAAGGACAGGAACAATCCTGAAATTATACCTGCACAAGATGATATAATCAATGTATTTGATCTGACAGGAAGGAATTTAATGCAGATTGCTAAAATAAAACTGACTCTTCTAAGGCTCCAAGAAACTGTCCCTTTGAAGTGTCACTGCAGCTGGAAAGCTCTGAGTCCCAGACCCTTGCAGTTTGGGTAGCTGTGAAATAGTCTCAGTCTTGCTATTTGGTCAGGAGATGACAGGGAGAACCGTTGCTGTTATAAATAAGGTTCTACAGAGGATATTGCTCTTCCCTTCCAGCTTTGTAGGGCTGTGCTTTGTGGGGCAATGTTACAACTAAGCAACCTGAAAGACTGGCATACCTGCAGTTACACTGTGGCATGTGATGCATAAAGACACTGTTAGCTGTGTGTCAGGATAATACTGTTCCTTAGGAAATAATACTTCTGTGTGACAAGACTGCAGAGAGAAAAGATTCAGTTTGTGCTGATTATTGAACAACTCTTCATACGGAATTTGGATCTGATTTTTCAAGGTGCGCTCATCAGTTAGGAGTGATTGACACCACTGGAAATTGGGCTTAGTACTTGGGTATAAAGCTAAAGGATTTCCCACACTGGATGGTCTTTGCATCTCTCATAGGTGGAGAGAGTGGTACCTACCTCACTGGTATTACTTAGAACAGTACATAACACCTTCTGCACTGGAACTACATGTCATTGGTAGATGGGGAAGGTCATCATGTTAGTTTCCTAAGCCTTGTGATTACTTCATTTTTATGTTTATTCCTTGCCTGAATCTGGTTACCTTGATTACTGGATATTATTGCCAATGCAAACCTAATATCCACATTAGCTGGAGGAAGGAAAACTCTTGCCAATTTCCTTTGACAGTTCATCTTTTAGTTGCCATCTGGTTGCTGGTATCAGGAGAAAACTTGTTTTCCATCAGGAATAACAATTTTTTTCCTGTAACGAACCACAGTATCTACATTATGTGCCTCTGATTAATCGAGTGAGAGGTAAGACCTGTAGGATTCTTGGTTGGTTTTTTGGGTTTTTTTGTATTAGATATTTTCATTACAAATGGCCAGTTGCCAGTTTAGCTAGTTGTGCAAGAGTAAGAAATAGTTTGCATGCTGCAAGTGTATACTTTACATTTGGTTTTATAATTAATCCTGACTCTGCTGTTCATAGAAAGTTCATTGATGTGCCTGCTAAAATCTGCAATACATTGAAAAGTCACTTACACCTAGTATCCACTGTTGGCTGGTATGATGTCTATATGTATCTTACAGAAAAAGTATATAGTCAGAAATAGAAGAATTCGATCAGAATTCAGGAATGGCCCTTTGAGAGAATTGTGTTTAAATAGTGTAGTAATTGATTTGGGAAGATGGCAAGGTAATCACTGTAACTTTTTTTCTTGGATTGTAAAATTTAAATTCATTTCTCAGTTTCACTGCCAGATTATGGCACCTCTCTTTCTTCCCACTTCCATTGTTCTCTTCAGTGGCTCCAGTGGGGTTTTCTCATCATTGTCAACCAGTGATCTTACTTTATCTGGCTGAGGGGAACGTACTCCCACCCTCCCTCCCTCCCTCCCTCTCTCCAGTGCTCTCTGGCTCTAGAGAATTTCTTTGTCTGTTAATTCTCATTATTGACTCCCCTGTGTACTCCTGCAGCCTTTCTCTTTTAGCCTCCTTTATTGCTACATTTCCTCTTGCCTTTGCTGTCCCTTTCTATCCATTTTCATATTCTGTAAAAGTTCCCCAACCCTGCTGTTGTTAATGTTTATACAAGCTGGTTCACATGAAGGAAATTAAGATGTTGTTCAGCCAAACTGTCTCACTGCACATTTTAATTTTCTAGATTTATGATAGACCAGCTGTGGCTGAATCCCATTTGAAAAAGTTTTGGGATTTTTTCCTGTAAGTGTGAAATTATAGAAACCCTTGGAAGGGGAGAAAGATTTTATCTAAAGCAATAACAGTAAAACCTCTTTATGTTCAGGCTATTTGTAATACAAGACTGATGCATTCTTTCACCAGGAAATTTCTACCTAGAAGAATTGACCTTCTGATCATAATTAAATCTGTGGCTTTGTGTTTTAATGCATGTAGATGGGCCATATTTTGCAGTAAAACAGGCTTAGCAATGTCACACTGCTTCTTCCCTCTCTGCCAGATTTCATCTGGGAAGAACAGTGAAGTGGTGTGAACATAGGGAAAAGTGGTACAGAATTAATTCCCGATTTATTATTTTTAACGGGAACCTAGTACTTCCAGTTGTTTCCAGCAGCAGTTAGGGCCTAGCTTGATATCTAGGAATGCTTTTTTTTAAAACATAAAAATACATACTAACTTGAGCTTCAATTCAACAATTCAGGAAATGGAAATGGATGCTCTTAAAAGGAAACACTTCTGGCTTCACAAACGTAGGTCTGTATTGAAAAAAGCAAATAATATAGTAAGGAACCAGAGAATATAATATCAGCTTGAAATGAACAGAAACAATAAATTCTAAATAGGATTGATGATAAATAAAGTAAAACTCTTCCACTTCCTCATGTCTTTGAACAACTTCAGCAGCCATCCAACTCTTCTATTTGTGGCCGTCATTGCAAGCATGCAGTATGTTTCTTACAATGAAGATAATATCCTTATTACTTCTTTTTGGCAGATTTTAGCATTGTCCCAGAATTTGAGGCAGGTCAGTCTTCAGCCTCAGGGAGAAAGATTGTGTAGTCTTGTCTGAGACATCACTGCCTAACCCAGTAGTGGTGATTTTAGCTTTTATGTTACCATGAAAGGGGGAAGTCTTTCTCAAAGGTCGTAAAGGTCTATTCTTTTTTTATAACTTTGGAAAAAGAGAAATCTCTTCTACGTTTCTTTTCCATTTCTTGTTTAAGTGGAAAAGAATCAGTGGCGTGAATGATGCTTGACACAAGGTAAGTGTCAACAAATCTTTTTATTGTTTGATTCTTCTTCCCAGCTGGTTGAGCAATTTCTGCTGATTCCCCAAGAAGACAAGTGGAGGGAGTATTGCTGGACAGACAGCTTACACAAATGTAACTGTTTTACTTGTGCTTTCACTGTTCACATTCCTGTGTTAGGAATGAGGGCTGTGCTCTAATCTAGAGCACAAAGCTCACACAGTGGGGTTTTCTGCTTTCTTATGTGCTGTTATTTTCTAACCTGCCATTTCTGCTTCTAAAAAGAATCAAATAGGCAAAGGAGTAAAAACCCACTTTTTGGCACAGTCAGGTCTTCATTATCATCACTGGTGGTAGAGAATAAGAAAACAATACAAATGTATGATGAAAAGCAGAAAAAATTCCCTCAGAATCAGCCATCTACCTACTATACTTGTGAGTGCAAGTTTGTTTCTTAAGCCATTTGCCTGTTGTGTTAAAGATACTGGAAACATCCCAAAATCCTTTGGTTGCTGGCAATCCCAGGAAACTCTTGGGAAGTTAACTTCACAGGTCAGGGCACTGGGCCAGTTTCCAGCAAATAATTTCGAGCCCAGTTGCTGTAAGGATTTTTGTCCCCCTAAAAAGCCCCCAAACTGCTGTTCTTCACCAGAAATTATACCTGATTATTTTAGAATTGACTGAAAGAGGGAGGTCATCTGCAGTTTAGCTAGCATACCAAGCAGGCCTGAGTGTTTGTGAATCCTGCATACGTGTGCACAGATTGCTCACAAGCTTGGTAAAAAAGGCTGGTGTTGCAGTCACCATCTGATCAAAAATAGTCAGCACTGAATTCTGCCCTCAATTAGTTGAAGGAAGTTCCCTGTAGAAAGAGTTCAGGAGTGGGCAGTGCAGGAAGATTTGATGTAAAGAACAGTTCGGGTTTGTGTAGTCTTCCCTTGCCTAATGAAGCATCTTGTTGACATCCAAAGTAATTTAGGTACCATAGGAGACCTGTTGTCAAGAAGAAGAGACCTTGCAGGCTCCACAGCTCTGAAGTTTCAACAGAACAACTGTTCAAATTCAGAAACTGAAAAGTTTCCTTCAAAGCTGAATGTAACAATTGCCGTTTGAATCATGATGCCACATGTGCTGGTACTATTAGATCTGTAGCTTGCATTGGTTTTGTGCTTCAGAAGGAGAACTATCAGTTTATTACACTGTATCATTCAGTTCAGAGTATGAGTTTTGGTTGTGTACTGACTTTTTTTCTTTTTTTTCCCCTGATATAAGTGTGTGTGTGTGTGTGTGTTTTCAGAGTGTGTGTGTGAAGGAAGGCAGGACTTGGCCAGAAATCCTCTGAAGAGGTTTAAAAGCTAGGCACTGCAGCCTCTGTCCTTGTGAGATAGAGGGAGTGACAGAGGAATAAAGAACTTGGGAAAGAAGAAAATACAACTAGTATCTGGCTGGAGAAGGGATACTGACAGTGTTCTAAGTGAGATTAGGTAGAAAAAGCAAAATAAATTCACAGATTATCTGGAGAGGTTTGTGGGGAAAAGGAACACCAATCGGTGTGACACTGTGAAGCTTAATTTATTAAGTGGACCAAGGAAGGGCTGAGCTGTGTTTGGAAAAGCTTTGCACTCATTCTTTCATACTTTCTCACATACACACATGCATGCGCACACACATACACACACAGAGTTACCTGGGACCTGCCCCAGTTGCCGCTCCAACGAGTGCGTATGTAGACACATAGGCAGGAATGGTGCCCGTTTATCATTCTAGCATTGTGGCCAGTGTGTCATCTCTGTACTGGCAAAAATGTTCCATTATTTACCTAAACACTCAATCCCTGGTGACATTATACAAAAAAAGTTTCCCACTTTTTTCTTTTAATCTCTCTCTTCTTTTTTGTAGCTTAGTGAGGAGCAGGGAAGGTAGGTTAGTTTGAGTGGGAATTCAAAGAGTACTGATTAGTAATGGAAACAAAACCAAGCCAAACTGATGCAACAAGTGAGGTAAAAGCAGTTGATGACAGGAACTTTGTTTTAGGGTGTTTCTGCTTGGAAATTTGGGGTTGTGGAGGCTACAATAGGAACACTAATAGAGATATTTTCTTTTTTACTATTAAGGGTCATAAATAGAGATGGACAATAATATCTTTCAGTTCTCATTTATTTATAATTTTATCTTAAATCTGACCCCAAATAATAAATCCCTGTTATGCAGTAAAGGAATCTGAAGTGCAAAGAAGATTGCTTGAGCAAAGTCCTGCAATGTGAGGAGTCAAACACTTCTGAACTTTTTAAGCACAGCCTAATGCCTTAAGACCAGGCCATTCTTCACCTTTCTCTTTGAGAGGAGGAAGAGCTGGACTTTATAATGTCATACCTTCCTGGGCAAAAGAGTTGTTAGACCATATTAATGTCAGTCTTAGCATGAGAAATTCTTTCAGAGCAGCTTGCCAGGAGACAAACTGAGTCTGATTAGTGTTGTCTTTGGACAAGTCAGCTGAGATCACCTTATTAGAGCAAGATGTCTGAGACGTGCCGGGCTTGAGCAAAGACTGAAAGACGGGCTAGAGGAGGAGACAACACATCAAACCAGATGCGTATCGATGAGTTGGGGAAGGCAAAAGAGGCTTGCCAACGTAGTTGTCCTAATGAACTGGTCAGGCCCCTTGTCTGCTGTAGAGGAAGGAGAGTGTAAGTTACATTTAGCAAACTCTTTGAGAAGCTATGGTTATAATTGGTACTATCATTTATAAAAATCATACTGTTTTTGCTGTATGAAGGGGGGATGTCAGGCCTATTCAGATTCTTTTTCTCTGCCTCTTCCCACTCCTCAAGAAATTGACATGATTATAGAAAGATGCTGGAAGTTACATTGGGCTCCATTGTACTTTGGCAATGCTTCTAGAACATGAGACTTTTTCCCTACATTTCTTTTTTCCATAGTCATTACACTGTGTCTGTATTCCTGACAGAAATTTTGGGCAGTGTTCGGTGTCACAATTTAAAACCACTGATATCACTGAAATGGAATTCCTCCTTATGCCCAGGTTCTGTGGTCAAACTCAAAATCCCTTTACAGCACAAATGTAATACTGTTGGCAGACTAAGTTACAACACATTTACCTCCCAATTCATTCAAAATACAATTGCAATTTGTAGTGAAGGAAAATAGGCACACAGATCTGTAGTGAAAGAGGAACATGGTCAAAGTGCTACATGACAGTGGGACATGAAATGTCATTTTGAGAAGTTTTTGAAAAGGAATGGGGGTTCATTAGATGTCTGAACATATTACACGACCCTTTAAACATCTTTTGACCTTAAGAAAGCACTTCAGTTCCTCAGTGAGAATGGTGAGGCATTACTTTGTTATCTTCCTGTACCAGATAAAAAATCCATGCGACCTTGTACTCTTAGGTGAAGATAGACAATTTATCACTGAGGAAGACCACAATTTGAGTTTTTCTTCTAGGTTGTTCTTCTCTGCTTGTCACTGTGGGGCCTAAAACCACAGGGATTGAAAATGGCGCCACTGATTTTTATCATTGACATAAATGAATACTCTGTCCAAACTGCTTTTCAAGATGGTATTGATTTCTTTAACAAAACCTTGCTACTTTACTGGAGAGAATGCTATCTGCACTTCCATGACTTCAGTCATTACAAAGCAGTGTTTCAAGAGCAAAGCCACCTCTTAACAATATCTGCTGGCATATATTGACAATTACGTATTGAAATGAAAGGCCCTGTGAATAGGCTTACGTATATTCTGACACTCTGGATAGGATTCACAACTTACTGCCTCAGTGATCTGTAGTTAAAAATAAACTCAGAATTGGCTGACTAAGATTTAAATGAAAAGTTACTGCAACACAGCTACATTAATCCAATTTAGTTTAGCAAAAACTAAAAAGTTTAACATAAACTAAGAAGATGACAGCCCAGCTTGCCTTGGAGCAACTTGTCATGTTGCCGTAGGCAGAATGTCCCACTTAGCTCATTCCTGTCAGTCTGTAGAGTTGCACTGCCCTTGGTGAGATCAAGAGGGCACAGCCTGGAAAGAAATGTCAAAATATCATAAACTCTGACATAAGGAAAGTGCAAATAAAAAGGTGGAAGAGTGTTGTCATTTTTATTAGCAGGAGGCAGCAAAGCCAGTGTTGCTTTTTGTCTATAGCTCAGAGAAGCACAAAGAAACTAGTTTTGCTCCTGTGAGTCATTGGAAGCTCTTCCTTTCCTGCTAGTGGCTATGGGTAAGATAGCCTCGTCTTTGAGGGCCACTTATACAACATGAATTCAGAAATCTTGTGTTAGTGCTTAACAAGGCAGACATTGTCAGGGCATCAGGAAATACCACAGCAGAGTGCCAGATTCCTAGTAATGCTCATCTCCAATGCAGCACATCGTTACCTGTCTTTTAGTTCAAGCTTATAGCTTGGTGGAAAGAGGCATAAACAGGTAGTGACTTAGATGTCTTAGGCTGGATCCTCAGTCAGGATCGTCCTCTAATGCTGCTTTCAGTAGTCAGGAGGACAAAAAGTTATTTTTCCTTTCTCTTTCCTTGCATGCAACAATGAAAGTAGGGAAAGAAAAGGAAGAAGATTGTGTACAAATTAAGTGTAAAGAAAGTGTGAAAATGAAACAAATATATTTTCCATGGGTTCTCCAGTGTGATTTTGCAGAAAATGCAGAAATGTTTTCCCAGTGAATTAGCATTTGATGTACTTCTTTCTACGTAATAAAATGTTAAAAAAATAGAAGCTTTAAATAATAAAAGAGGAAGACGTTTCTACTGGGGATGAGCAGAGTAGTCCCCAATTAAACTGATGTAACTGTATATTCATTCTGGACCTTTGTCAAGACACATTAAAAATATCTCATCAGTTTAACCCATTTACTTTTCTAGGAGAATCCTGGGAGATCATTGTAGCTAAATGAATTAAGAGACACAGCCAGCCTAGAAGAGGAACCTTTGAATGTTTAATTTTTCTGTTGCATAATGCACTATGTGACACACGTGTTGTCTCAGAAGACATCTTACAAAGCTATAGCACACTGACAGTTGAAATGGAAAGTGGTTTGTGTGCTTGTGTCATTTTCGTTGTGGGCATACAGGTTTGGACTGAGTCCTGCAAATGCTGCTACCTACCTGTACAGGGACTACTCAGTGCAGAAAGTATTTATAGCATCTGTGCATACCTTATTCTTCTGTTGTTTGTTGGTTGGTTGGTTGGTTTGTTTGTTTGGGGGGGGTGGCATCTGATCTGAACTCCATTAAAGAATGGAAACACAGTTTCAGGCAACTTTGAATCAGCCCATTGATAAGGGCAGTGTGGATGAAGTGTTAAATTTTATTCCTAATCCTCTGGTAGTTACACATATTATAGACTTCTCATCTTATGAAGGAGCTGGACTTCAGCTCTTTTGTGTTGCAGAGGGAAAGCTCTTATGAACTCCTGAAAATAAAGTGAGGCAAAGACCATAATTTTGTTACCGCCAGAGTCTATTTTAAAATGCTTAAATAAATGTTTCATATACCGGTAAAGCAAAATTATTTTTATAGCCAAGGACTTAAAGGGAATATATGCACTTGCATGAACTGGACATTTAAGAATTTTCTTCATACATATTTGAAATTTGACAAACAGCAATGTTTCACTGTGGGTTTTAAGGATAATTTTACTAAAAAATGTTACACCTAGAAAGGAAAGAAAAAAAATTGTACAGAGCTGCACACTGTACAGGAAGAAGGTACAAGGTGTTCCACTTAAGGGAGGGTGGGAGATTTTCTGGGTAATGAACAGTGCATTTGCCATTTCTGTCAGCTACTGTGTGATACCTACTTCAAAAAGTTTGACTTTCTTAGAGTGCTGTGGGCTGTTTCATTTTGACCAACAGTTTGCTGCACTTCTGCTGTAGTTCAGGTACAAAGAAATACTCTCCTGAGTCTATTTGGGGTGTGAAGGAGAAAAATTAAACTGGAGACTGACTGACAATCTACCCAGCTGTTTTGGGTAATTGTTGATGGCATTGGCAGGCAGTTCAGTAAGCATCACATTATGTTTGCTTTTACTTTATCTGAACTTTAAATAGAGAACCTGAGCCCTTATGAGTGAAATACTCCCCTTCACTGCCATTAAGTAACAGGTTTGCAGCCTCCCTCCGCCACATGTCTATCATAAGTGAGGTGTTTGTCCTCATGGGTGTCCGTACCTATTGCAGACCTTTTTGCAAAAGCTGAAGGAGATTGCTCAGCAGGTACTACTATATCGTCGTTCTTCTTAAAGTTAATTCAATGCTTTCTTCTTTCCTTTTTTCCTCCTTTTTTCCTTCTTTTTTAAAATTCTAGCTTTGGGCTATCACTAGCCCTCTTTACTGAAATCAGTAGTAGTTTTGTACCTGGAAAAGGTGAAACATCAGATCCTGAATTTTCCTGAAAAAATCCCAAAATAAACTTGCCACAGAAGTCAGAATGTATGACATTCCCACCTCTGCTGTCCTGCAAAACATTTTTGAGTCTCATAGTTAGCACCCAGACACAGTGACCTGAGAAGACACTTTTGGTCATTCTTGATGTTTTACTCCATTTGACTGCTTAAGTAGAATGGGGAGAGAAAATAGTTTTCTGTTTGATTCTCCAGCACTATGCTGCTAACTTCACTGCATTTGAGGTTAGGATCAATAGATGTGGGAGGAATACTCTCTGTCCTGTCCTTCATTTCCATCATAATCTTTTCTTACATCTTCTATCTGTAGGTATAAAACTCTCTTTTGATTCTTCCACATAAAAAAGGCATCATAAATATTTATTTGGCATCAAGATTATTTTTATAAGGTTTACCTTTTAGGTCTCAAAAAGGAACAGGTGACATGAATTCCCTGTATAGAACATCAAGGTGAGTTACAAGTGTGGGAGGGAAATTTTCCCTTATAGAGAAATAGAAAATATCCTGAATTACTCTGTGCTTTTGCATTGTTTGGCCAATCAGTTCACATCCAAACTTCACTTGCTCTGTGAGTTCAGGGCCTAAAGCTGAGCCCTGCTTAGTGTTAAATTTCTCCACAGATCCAGTAAGAATTGAATATTAAAGGATTCTTATTACAATGTTACTAAAAATGAGAATAATTTAATAATGGTTTTCACTTTCACTCTTTATTGTTTTTCTTTTAACTGGATGTGCTTGGCTCCTATAGAAATGAAAGACTAATGGAAATAGCTAATTGCGGTATAGAGAGCTCTATAAAAGCTTTCTCAGAAAATTCTGTTAATGCATTTAAATACTGGAGACCTGAGTAGCGTCCAACTTTCTAAATCCTGTGAAATAATAGCGCAGACTTTCCAGAGTGCACACAGTAGGACTTGAAGATGTATTCCACTGACTTATTTTCAGACTTTATCAAAAACTCAATGTTGAGCTCACACTTGATAGAAGTTTTGTGAAGCTTCATAAATCTTTTCTATTCTTGAGCTCAACCTTAAGTGGGCGCCAATGAAGGGTTTTATATATCAGTATTACTGTGCAACCAAAGTGAGATTTTTCACAGAAGTGATGTGATTTTTAGATTGAGTAATTGACTGAATATAGCTATAAGCTTTTAGCTGAATTTGGATCTAAAGCTCAGAGTGAATGAAATGAGATGTATCTTTGCATTCCTCCACCAAAAAAAGCCTCTGAAGTATGTTACAGTCTAATGATAGAACATTCTTCTTGCTCCTGTAATACAACAACCCAGTTAGAAACATTTGGTTTAAAAATATTGGGAATTTTAGATTTGCTGAATGAGAATCATTCATGTTAAAAAGCATTGAATCTATCAAAACCTAATAGATGTTGGATGACAATAAGAGATGGGATTTTTTACTTTGATAGCAGTTTAGATTTTCCTCAAATGCCATCTCCAGGTTTTATATTTTTACCTGCATAAGCGGAATGTAAAGTTAAATCCAGGCAGGTTTTCTTTTTGGATTGCTAAATATATGATGTAATTCTTTCAGATTAAATTGTTCCCTGGCAGTCTGCTTTGGGAGGTTCCCTCTCCACATCAGAAAAGTGATCCTTGAAAGGCACGGATACGATCTAGTACAGAAGTGCATTTATTAAACCAGATGTTTTATGTATATTTGAATGATGTACAGCATACAACACAGAACTAGATTCTAGAATATGATCTCATGGCAATTGGATGACATTAAATGGTATATGAATTATTATCACATACTTAGAGAAGTCCGGACAGGACATTCACTCCTCTGCCATTGCCAAGAAAATTAATCTTGATTTGCATAATGCTTCCAACTTCCATTTTATTGAATTGTGGCTGGTGAAGCTGATGCATTTGATGTACCCCTGAACAAAGAAAAAATAAAAGTAAAAAAATTCTAAGAATATTTTTTTGTATCCTGCAATAAGACACCATATTTCCACTAGTTTATATCACTGCAATGGGATATTTCAAGACAATAAATTGGTCTGATGGGCCTTAGTTATCTCATATATTTATTATTATGAAGAATGGATTTTAATGAAATAATTTTTCATTTTTATAAATCAAGCATTGTAGCAGTGGTCATGTAATGCAACACTGTCCAATATACTTTTCAATAATCAAAATTCTTAATTTAGATTTGTTTTCATTGGGCTAAAATTAAATTTGATTCCCTTACTACCTTTATTTTACACTTAGCAGGGTCCACTAACATGAATGGATTTGCTTCTAGTTTTAGGTCAAAGAGAGAGGTATGCACATCCACTGTATAGTGGGTGGTTTTAGAGTTGAAGCAAAGCTTTTCTTTTCTTTTCTTTTATTTTAATTTTTTAGATTTTTTTTTCCCCACAAAATCTTGATTCTTAATTAACTCACAGAAATTTCAGAATGTAATGTGAGATGTAAACAAGTGAAGCCAGAAGTCCTAGGAGGGGTGAGAATGGAACAACAGGTAAAGAGGCGGTGATTGTGGAAGCCCCAAAAGAAGCAGTTGATAAGAAAGGTTGTGATTAATTTGACACACTGCTATTGTATCATGACTGACAGCCTGAACCTGAAGAAAGTACGTAGGAATTATTTATTCACAAAAATATGCATAAGATTAAGGAGAAACGTGTGCCTTCTCCCATGAATTTGACCTCAGGTAACATCATGTTCCTTTAAGATGTTCAGCACTTCACAGCACTGCCTGATTCCTCCACGGTGGGGTGACTGGCTGAGGTGTAGTACTCTCAGTTGGCATGTGCCCTGTTATGCCTGCCAGAGGTGCCCAGGATGGAGTACTCTGTAAGAGCAACCTTCTGGCCAAACACCGACAGCCCTTTGCTTAGAAGTAATAAAGATCTGTTCATTGTAAACAAAGGAAATTACTTAGGATGCCTTGAATAGTTATGCGTGGGGAGGTTCAAATGCTTCCCACAATGAACCAGCTGAGCTAGTAGTTCTTCCCAGGAGGAAGTTCAGGCTTCTCCCAGGATATGTAAGCTGCCCCAGACTAAATCCGTGGATCCCTGGGGCAGAGGCTTTTGACGAGGAGTGCTGAGGGAGAAGTCTTCTTGTTTTTCCTTGTCTTGTGCATATGATCCAGGTGTACCTGTACTGTGGCTTCATGAAGTGGGTGTAACTGAGCGAGCTTAGGTATTGGTGACAGCAAGATTGGATTGGAAGTTGTGTGGCCTCTCTGCAAATGTGTACCCACTTTTCTGAAGTGAGATTGTGATAGAACCACTAAACCAATCCTCTACATGACAGTACATTTTAAAATCAGAGATGTGTTCACAAAACTGTGAAGGTGAACTGTGTTCCTTGTGAGTGCCCTCCAGCAGTAGTATTAGGGTCAAAAGCAACACTTGTGAATGTTCCTTAATCAGAGTATTACTGGCCCTGGCAAGCACAGCACATTTAGCAAACAACACAGTGGGCTCAAGGGTCTTGGCTGTGACATAACTGCCATGCCAGTTAGCCCAGAATTGTGATTAACCACCATCTACATTCTTCTGCAGCACAGATGTTGCTTAAATCTTTTATTTGAGGTCTTAACTTACTTAGTGTTGGAGTCCTGTGAGGCCTTGCACTTGCATTATCATGATTATAAGCGCTGCTTCATGTAGAGGACAATCTGCACTTCTGCTTTCTAGACAAACAGCAACCTACATGCAAACACTTAATTCTGACATTCCTTTCTCCTGATGGGTTTTCTTTGCTGACTTCCTATTCTTGTAGGATACATTGATGGCACTCTTGAAGTACATACAGATAGTTTGGCAGAGAGAAGCAAATTATCTGTCACTGAAGTACAGTAATTTTCTGTAGTAAATTTTGAAGTAATTTTCACAATTACTTGTTAACTGTTTTACAGGTGTACCCTGAAGAGAGGAGTTCTTTCAGAGGGAGATCAAAAAATACAGGTGTGTCTGAAAGAAGTGGTTGATGAGTAGAGCAATAAAGGAAATTTCAGGGCATAGTAAAAGATGTGAGTAAAACTACAGTGCCATAACTCAGCTTGTATGAATGTAATTTCCCCAGTATGCATATTTGCTTAGTGAGGTGTTGCACTCTTACTGAAAATAATAATCAAAGACTGTGGAAAGTTTTAATTTCATGCCATTTCTTTTAAAAGAATTTGAGACAGTGTGATTTCCATGAATTTTAGGGGAAGTTATGATACAGTTGTGGTACTGACTGTTGAATTTGATAGATTGTCACACAAGGATCAAATCAAGCTGAAAGAAATTTAAGTTGTAGCTGCTATGTGGACTATGACAGCTATAACTGCAGAGAGGGATGATCCAAATGGTTTGGCTTCAAACCCTTTCATTTTCCTGCTCACTTGAATCTATTCAGACAATCTCAGGTCATCTTCTCTGCTTACCTTCCACAATTAGCTGTCACAGAAATTTTGGAGTGAATTTTGGAGAGGGAGCAACATTCCCACTGCCAGAATATTTTAGTGTTGTTCTAGAGTATTGCAAAAGGGATGTGGAGGACTCCCTGGAGAAAAGATCATTGTCTCCTAGGCATTTCTTTATGAAGAGTTTGAACTTGTTCATTTACAAGATTTTAATGAAGATGTATATTTTTGCAGCATTTGTATCATAAATAAAGCTAGCATTTACATGCAAAATGTCATGATGCTCTCATTGGTAGCCATAAACAGACATTGCTGGTTCAATTTTGCGAAGATATTCATCTGTCTGCATAGCATTCTGCAAAATCTTTGAGAAAAAGAGAAAAATGAAAAATTAATGCTTGATTTGGGTTTTAACATAGTATAAATTCTTTCTAGCTTTCTCCAGAAAAATCTTTTAAGTAAATCGATGCAAATACTGAAAAGCTACTGTATAGCACAAAAAAGATTTACAACTCTAATTCTGTGATTAAATGTTTAATATTTACAAAAATTTCCTTGCATATATTCTCACAAAAAGGATTAAACAGGGAAGAAATCTTACTATTAATATGGAAAAGGTAACGGGCTGAGATGTTGCACTGCAGTTGGAACATTGTATGAAAAAATCAGTTTAGATGAAAGTTTACAAAGAGCTGAAATGCTGTAAGTTGATGATAACCATTTCCTCCAGAAGATGCTACAAATCACAGAACAGATACTACCTCCTCTTTTAAATGAAGTATATATCACCAAATTTCATATGTGTACAATTATAGGCAAAATATCCACCAGTCTATAATGAAAATAAACATGGCTAGCAGAAACTTGACAAAATAACTGTACTATAGGTAAAGTAAATTTTCCTTAAATAGAAACTAGATGATTCCAGAAATCAAAATTCTGGGACATTATTTGGAAGCAATACAGAAGTGAAAGGCATCAGTACTATTTCTGTGATCCAGTAACCCAATTAGGATTGACATATACAAATGACCTATTTGTACTGAAGACTATTATTCAGTTCCCTTTCTTTTGAATGTTGTATTACTGCATCCATAATATTATGTGTTTAGGGGCCAGTATACAGCAAGATTAACCATAGAAGAAAACATACAGGATGTATACTGACATCTTTGTGAAATAATGATTGCAGAGATGCAGATTCTATCATCATCATGTAATTGAAATAGACAGTTCAATGAACTTGAGTCTTGAGGTGTCTTGGAACAATCTTGGGACATTTTGCTTTCTTCCTAAATCGTTCCATTCTTTTGAAAGGGTCAGCTGAAGAGAACAACAGTAGTATGAAAGAGTGAACAGAACTTTTGCAGGAACCATGTTCATATCTGTAATAGCAAAAGAGATTGTCACAGTATGTTCAAAGGCACATTTCTGCCTGATTCTCTTGTTATTAGTGAAACTAAAATAATTATTCTAGTTATATTTCTAATAATCGTTATAAGGAGTGGGCCAGATTCCTGTTACCAGGCTATTTTTATACCTCTTCAAATAGAGCTCTAAGTGGGTGTAAATTATCTCTGTAACTTAACAGATGTGAGTATATGCATCCCATTATTAGAAACATTTAAAAGAAGGGTTGATGGAGAAGCACTTGCAGTAGCAGAACTCACTGCAAATTTATTATTCCCAAACTTTTACTTTTCCCCCCCTTCTAGAAAACAGTGGAGAGAATTTGATGCTAATGAAAGGCTGATTTCACAGCACTGGAGACTAGAATTCCATTTACACAGTGAACAGCTTTGGTGAGTATTACTCTCACAGTTCAGTCAACATGCCTCTGTTTGAATTGTGAGTCTGTGTGGAAACTTTGTTCACAGCCCTTAAGTCCTTATTTAACTTTTACTCAAAACTTCCTCAAACAGGCTAAGATCAAAATCAGCTGAAATTCTTTTGTTTAATATTTGAGTGAAAAATTCAGTAGCCTCTACTTCCACATACACACAAGATTTTTTAGCATCCATTGCAGCTGCCAGCGAGGGTCATGCCCCTAACATTGGCAGTTAGCATTGTCAACATTGGCTGGCTTGAAATTGCCAGCTTTTTTTTATCTGGGCTCTGAAACAGCTGTTAAGGGGCAGTGATTTCTGGCAAGTTGTGATGAGCTGGAATTAAAAGTAAAGTCAAGTCATCCTGTTTTCAAATCCGTGCACATTCTCCTACACTCCAACTCCCACATATGTACACATTCTTGAAGAAATCACTGTTTGAAGTAGAATTAGTTTGCAGCAGCGTGGAATATTTAATCAAAGTCAGTACTCACTTAGGCCACACATAAATGGGTCAACTTGCAGCTTGAGGTGCCTTCTCCTAACTGCGGCCCTTGTGCAGACATTCATGGTATGGATAGCTGCTGCTAGAGCTGTCTGCACTAGTTCCTTGGCTCTCACTCCTGCAAAGCTGCCAGGTGCAGAAAGAAGTACATGGTGTAACTCTGACCTTGTCTGTGTAACAGTGAGCCAGAGGGTTTCCTTTTAAGTCACTGTCTGCACAGAAAGGGAATCAGAAGGACATGTTAGGGTGTAGGTTTGCATGTATTTGTAGGTGGGGTAGACCTTGGTGTTGGAATCCCACCAAAAAATAGCTGTGAGATATGATCTCTCTGCAGTGTAGTCTAAGGTGTAGTTAAGGTCATTTAGGCTCATGTCTGTCCCCATTTGAAGCTGATCAGAATATGAGAGAACAGAAAATAATACATAATTGTCATCAGCATTTTTCCTGTCTTTGTAAATTGATGACTCAAAATGCAGCAATGTTGATTAGCACTGCTCTTATTCCCTATTGGAAAATAACCTCATGTAGCCAAAATATTCATGGGTGGGTGAAGATAAAAGAGGTTTCTAACAATTCTTTCTTGTCTTCCCTATCATCTGTATAGAAATGCACATCCAGCCGTCCCAAATAGGACTACTCCCCCTTAGAAATTTTGGATGGTAACAGCAGCAGGGCATTACTAAAGAATAGTGACAGTACTTCACAAGTATTGCATCCAGTCCTTGCTTGCAAGCTCACAGGTTCTGTTTGCACTATGCTGCGCTGACCTCATCTTCATTCTGAGAAGCAGTTTCCCTATCTATTGATGAGGATTATAAAGCTTTCTCTTCCTTACAGACAGGAATGAATTCACGTCTGGAAGTTTTGATATCCAGCGATGGGAAAGATACAGAACCGTAGATCTTCATTAATGTTGCTGCAAATGGAAGTTGCATATTTGAACTTGTAACATACTAACTGGTAATGCCTGTAGAGTTACAGGGAAGTGTCACTCAGAGTAAATACTCTTCTATGAAAGGTGACTAGAACCTGAGGATATTTTCTCAGATGAGCTGGTGTTAAACACAGTCTTGAAAGACGGAGTTCTAGAAATCCAGAGATTCTGTGTAGCATGCTACCAGGGCTGTTTTCAGATAGATTTTCCAGAGCTATCAAGTGTGACATTAAAAGTCATGTAATTGAGAATATTCCCGTGATTCCACCTCATTTAAACACACATGGATACAGCTTGGTGTGGCTAGTAGAGATAATTGCAGTGAACTGGGGAGACTGTCTGGGGACTTGGGTGATTTTGCAATTCACACTGAATTTGAAGATGCTGTACTTAGAGAGCTAACAGTACTGTTTCAAAGTCAGGGGAACAGTCTTTATGTAGACTGTAGCCACCACAGTTTTTCTAGTTTGGATACTGGAAGATGAGAAGACCTACTCGAGTGAGTCAGTTGTGTGAACTTCCACTGAAAACATAAATGTTTAATTTTAGATTTTTTTGAACTCTGGAAGTGAACTCAGGGATGCTACTTCTGCATTTTAAGTCTCCAGTGAACCAGGTCCTGAGGTTTTGATTCAGTCCTTATTCATGTCTGATTCAGGAAGACTCCCACAGAATTCGGTGAGAAAAGATGAGTGATAATCTGTCATAAAAATTACTCAGGATACAATGTGTGCATCCACCACAGTTAAATATGTGTTCTGTTTAAACCAAACTACACAAGTCCATGTAACTCTTGAGACACTATGAAACAGTATGAAGCTATTTCAGGGAATACTGACTACTCAACTTACATTACTTTTATTCCTCACACAGTAGGGCTTGAAACTCAGATGAAAGACCGGTAGAATCTGGCTTTGGAGAGGTCAAAAAGAGAATTAAATCTTACTTTCTGGCTGGCACAGCAAATGTCTATGGAAGAGAGGGATTATAATTATGTGACCTAGTCATTAGGACTTCCTGCAAGTACCTATAAGGGCTGCGGGAATTAATGCAAGGAATTGAATGAAACCACCCAGCTAGAGCATCAAAGAGCCCCCAGCAGCAGCAACGGTGGACATGTTACCATCCTCTAGCAGAGATGCATAGATCAGCAGCCATGTCTGCTTCCTATCTCGTTGCTTAACAGTGATAGGATTACATTGTGGAAGATACAGCAGATCATAACATAAGGTGTCTGTTGTAACTCATGACGTTTGGCAATGGGACGTTACTTTTGTCCCTTCCCTAGTTAAATGTTGCAGCCACCTCTTACTTCCTCTCTTGCCATCTATCTGTTAACTGTCTGTTTTTCTTCTCTGTTTCCAGTGATAGTTTCTCCAGCAGTGTCATTCATCCACGTTCATCTTTCTCCTACCTCCCGGCTCCCACATGCTTGGGTCCTTCTTTCTCCATTCTCCTTTCCATTTACATTTTGCCTTTATATGCCATTATAGGTCTCTGTTTAAATACAGAGGTAAATACACTCTCAGTAGCGTGTAACCCTGTTTGCTCTTTCTCTCTGCTTGTTTTATCTCCATTCACCTTTGGAAGGACAATTGTGGACAATTTGAAGGATGTGTTTGTGCAGTCGAGGAGTAACTGGGCTGTTGGGGAGAACGAAAGGTTTGTCCTTACCCCTTTGACAGGCTAAGGGTTTTTTTCTTCTTTTTTGAGGCAGTTGCAGCAGTTATCTTTGTGTGGATGAAATGCTGGAAAATGTGTAAGAGGTGTCACTGTTTGAACTAGCATTATTGTTAAAAGTCATTCTTACCAGACTTTCTTTATGTTTAAATTTCATGATAATGTAATTCAGTTTAGCAGCTTTGAAAATTGCTTGCATTTTTGCTTTCTTCTGTATTCAGCAGAGGTGAGTGTATGTATACCTGAGGAGCTCCCAAGTGCACACGGAGGAAAGAGCAGGGATATATTTATTGTACAGTGTGAGGTGAAGAAGGAAGTGGAAAGCAGCCAGTCTTCTGGACATATCCACCTTATGTCTGAATCGATTTCCACATGGAAATTCACCTGAGATTTCTTTTTTATGAGACTGCCTCTCTAGGGAAAATTTGCTACAATTCTACAATCATGCTGATCATATGCTATCTGCAACCTTTATACTACAGTCCCTCCTATTCTGACAAGAATGGGAAAGGGGTTTGGATACATATTTCTCTCCTTAAGTGGCACTTTCCTGCTTTTTTTATTTTCCTGTTTCTGGTGGCAATATAGTATTAAGTTGCAATGGATCATGACCTTAAAGAGAAGGAGTAAAATAAGCTGGCTCCAGCCTGAAAATATGGGTGTGCAGCATTCTCTCCCACATGTTCTGTCTGTGCTATTTATTTCTTCTTTCAGGATTTATGCTTATTAGCACTGAGCCCTCCTATTGCTGTTTTCAGCTCCAGCTGCTCCCATCTGTACGTAGTGATACTGTTCTGTGTAATGCTAGTTCTACTGCAGCAGCAAGTTTTATTTTTAATAAATTCCCAGGTGAGAAATACACAAGAGAGAAGGACTTGGAGCAGACAAGCAGGGAGATCTTAAGTGTTCCAAAAAATTCCTGAAAGCTCTTAGAGATTGCCTTTTTTACAGCAAACACTGACTGAATACTGACAAATACTTGACAAGAACAACTCCACATATGACCTAGAAGTGCCGATGAACCACCGATGGTCTACAAAGAATTTAGATAACTTTACTGGATGTTTATTGATTACTGGAGATGAGGAAGAATTATTACATTAGAGTCTGAGTGAATTTTATTTATTTCTGATAGAACACACAGTTTAAAAAACAGTTCTAGGAGATGTTTTTCATATATTAACCTTGATCCGATTAAAGCATTTCATATATTTGGCATTTAAGTTAGACTTAAGTTAATAATGTGGCTTAGAATATAACTTGAGATCAAAGCTGCAGAGTCTTTGAATCTTTTATCATCCTTTCAAATCTCTTCAAGTCCTTGTCAGTGCTTTAGCATTCTTTTATGGCTAGGTTAAAGCACATGCAGAAATTTCCAAGGTTTTATTAGAAAGAATTGCTTGTTTCCATAACGAAGTGTAAAAGAAGAAACACAGTGGCCTAAAAGTAGATGAGACACCATAAGTTTCCTTGTTAAAAATAATAAACACACTGAATCATTACGAAAGCCTATGTAAGTTCATAAAGTTGAGATTAGACGAGAAAAATGCTTACTGAGTCACAGTGGCAAGTACTTCATCTCTCCAGAGGTCGGGGGTATTTTAAAAAGAACAGTGGTTTTTCCTCCTTATTAAAACTATAGTCTCTGTGTTGCTGCTTATGCTGAGTCCTTTCTGACAGCATTCAGTTTCTTCCATGCAATAAGAAACTATTATATGTTGTGGAATGTAAGGCCTCATAGAGGTTATCAGTCTTTACCTGCATGACTGATGAAGCGTAAGAATATCCAGATTTCTTTCCATATGAAAAACTATTTAATTCATATTTACCTATGTCAAAAAATCCTCTCAGTGCTGGTGGTCATGTGGAGATCTCCTCAGGTACAAAGGCAACATCCTGTTCAGCAGAATTATGTATGATGCATAGCATTAACTGCAGCTGATGTGCAGTAATGAACATGAAGACACAACCAGGATTATCAGTTATTACCTGTGTAATCACAGAAGAGGCAGGAAAAGCTCTGCTCTATTCAAGGTGGTGTTGAGAGGCAAGGTGCTTGGTCTGCCTTTAACTTTCACGTTGCAGTTCTGTCTTCTAACTTCTGCAATTTGCAACTGATGTTTTAGTTAGGAAGAACGTTAATGGGACAACATGTCCTCTTTTGGTGAGGAAAAGGTGATGTGAAGCAAACAGCTGTTAAAAATATTTTGATACAGATCATGTCAGTAGATTTAACCTGTCAGACAAGACTTAATCTCTGAATGAAAACTTAAGGGTCCAAGCCAAAAACCTTCTGCTTTGAGGCACCATTTCCTTGCTGTTACGGTTTTATGCTTAACACTTATTATCTGCTGCTGTCAACAACTCGCCAACCTAAAAAAATTTAAGCTTCTCAGAGCAAGAATTGTGACCCCAGATCCAACCTGGATCCAAGCATTTTATGTATCCCATGTGTTAATCCCACCACACAGAGAGGTCTCTTTATAGTACCATGACAGGAGGTGGGAGCAGGGATGTCCAGAGTGTTGTGTTTATTCCTTCTTGGGACTCAGAAGAGCACAAAGGCAGCTAGGGGAAGCTCTACGAGATGTCTGAGAGACGTAAGGCCAGGAAATATGCAAATCCAGGTTTAAAGGATATCATTCTCCATTCTTCCCATTCTCACAAGAGGTTCAGTTCAGGCTTAAGGTTTATGCCTGTAGCATGTGAAGCTTCTCTAAAAAGATGAGAAAAAAACATACTACTGAATAGTGGATATTGTGCCAAAAGGGTAGAAGAGGCTCTATCAGACAAAGATCAGTGTGTTGCTGAAAAAAGACCCAGAAAATTACCTCTCCCATCTGCTTATCCAGAAGAATGAAAACACACCAAGAGAAACAAATAAAAAATACATGGAAAATGTTGATTTTAAACAAATTTCTTGTACTATCCAGGTTTATTTCAGTTCTTGTGTATACTTGATTTTGCCACAAAACACCCTCTGTTCTGGGTTGCCAAGAGGAGGTAGTCCATCTAGAAGTTCTGGCAGTTGTACTTTGCTTTAGGAACTGAAAGACATAAAAGGTCTCACAGACCTCTCTGGGACATCTTGATTTGAGACATACGTCCTCTGGGCATCTCTGATCTCCTGCTGAGCCCCAAAGACAATGAGAAGCTGCTTTCCCTTGTCAGAGCCTTTGGGGATGGGGAGAGAAGAGAGGTCCTTATTGACATTGTTCTCTTGAAACAAAGGGGAGTGTATTTAAAACAAATACTTTTTTATATTGCTAAACTCCCTCAGCTGCCTTCAGAACTTGCACAATACAGGCATCTCTGATTTGGCAGACATGATTTGTTAAGGATTGACTTCACAAATTGGTTTTGTTTTGCTCTTGCTATGGGGTGAAAAGTTTGAATGCCACAATGAAACAAAAGAAAACATGCCTTCAGCCAAATTCTTGTCTCATAGCCCTGCAAACCCACTCAAGCCAACTCAGTAGCAGCAGAAATGAGAAAAAATATTTTAACTCCACAGATGCCTGAAGTATATATATGTACTCTTGGCAGGATTAGGGAGGCAGAAAGTGGTTTTACTGATCAAAGCATAAAGGGGCCAAGCATCAGACTGAGTCTCGCAACACTTCCAGAAGTTATGTGTTGCAATGCAAACAAAACCTGTGTTAGTAAATTCCCCAGCAGTTTACCACCTTGTCACACAACCATAGGTGGAGCAAAATAAGGTAAA
This sequence comes from Haliaeetus leucocephalus, assembly GCF_000737465.1. Taxonomy (NCBI): domain Eukaryota; kingdom Metazoa; phylum Chordata; class Aves; order Accipitriformes; family Accipitridae; genus Haliaeetus; species Haliaeetus leucocephalus. Next base: position 1,495,168 of record NW_010973450.1, on the reverse strand, counting down.
AGAAAACATCACGAGATCCATTACTCAAGGTAACCTGCAATCTAATTAAATATGTCACAATAAGTGTATCATTATATCACCTCTAAGATGTAGGGGATAGGATGCAACTCAGCCTTTCGTCTTGATTTCCTTAGGTAAGTTGGAACCTGAATAAATGATCTGCTTATCTGTGAATGCAGAAACATGTTGAGTGTCACATTTTTACTGATAAAGTAACCAAAAGGGAGGGTGTAGGCATTGCATCTTCCAGTTACTCATCTTTGTTATAACGAGATAAAAAAATGGCTAGGGTTAGACTCCTCAGCATCCAAAAAAAGCATTGTGTGTGGTCCCTAATCTTCCCATTCCATGCTGAGTGATTTTCCCTGCTACCTAATTTTGTATAATGAGGCTCCGAGCAATTAAATCAGTTGTTCACCCTATAGCAACCTTGTATAAGCTTGATTTTTGTTGCTTTGAAAGTTCAAGTACAGGAGTGAGAGTTGGGGGTAAAGTTCAGTGATTGTCTGAATGTCATCAATGTATCAGTGAAGATACTGCATGCACACAACATGGAGTAAACCCCATATGGTGATGACAAACTGACTCTGACCGCATGGGAAACCCCCATCAGAACAGCTGAGGCCAGGCCGTCGGCTACAGGTTGAGAAATAAGTATATAAGTTCTTTCTGTTGCCGCTCATCTTAATTGTGTGTTTGGAGGTCATGAAGCATCTTACTGGGCAAAGAAACTATGTCCTGTTAAAGCATCTTTAATAAAACAGCATCTGACAGTCTTGCTGAATTTAACTTGTCTATTTGTTTTGCTTCTTGTCCTGTGTGCTGTGATGGAAACCACCAATGCATTTTGTTATTGCCTGTAGAAAAACAGTGATTCAGCCATCGCTGCTTTGACTTCTTGCTGCAACAGAGATGGAGAGGGATCTGAGTTTAAGCATGGGTTTTGTGTACAAGAAGGAAGGGAGAAATCTGACCCCAAACTGTGAGCTACAGAAAATGAGAATAATTAGGAAGATGTAGTTTTATATCTTTAGCAATTAATAACTGGCCAATTTCTTTATGTTTTGTCATTATATGATGTCCCCAGTGATATGTGGGCACAGCACACATAAGAATAATCTGTAACACATAAGGACAGACAGCCGTGGTACATTTCTCACTGCTAAACTAAACTAAACAGGAAAGACATGAGAGATGTAAAAAAACCCCCACAGCTTTTACCTTCCTAAAGCCTCTTTTCAAAGTCAGTGAACATAAACTTTACCCTTGGACCCATGAGTTAACCCCAGCTCTGGTGGACCGTGCGAACCAGTCAGTGTGACTTGCAATTTGTGCAAAGATCATCCAATTTTTTGTATCAAGTGTTTGCATTTGTCTGAGTATTAATATGGGAAAGTAGCTCCCTCTAGTGATAAGAAGCATTCATAATTTCTATCTATCCAATGCGAATGCAGTTGAATAACAAAAAGTTTGGAAGTTGCGACATTGATGCCACAAATGTACATACAGCTCATTCAAAGATACATTGACTTATGTACGTTGCTTTCATGAGCTTGCATACATGACTTGCTGAACTGGAACCGAATAGTTCACACTCTTTATTGTTGATTAGTACAGTACAACAATGCTTATGGAATTTTAAAAATAACTTAAAATGGAATTTTAATTGTATTAACAATTGGACAAAAATCTTTAATGCTTTTTGTAGTTTCTATTTTCTTGTGTTTTCATGAACTCACTTCCCTAGTTTTACTTCCCCATACTGCAGAAGAAACCAGCAAAGTTTTGCTCGTTTGCTCACTCAGTGTGTTGCTGAGGTTAAAGTTGCCTATAATTAACATTCCTCTTTTTCCATGGAGCACAGAGCCTAATGTGTACTCTTAGGAGAACCATAAAACCTTTGAGGACTTAGTGCATTCTGCTTGGTTCCAGCAAAGCAGCTAGATGCTGCTAGATTTGTCATGTGCTTAACTTTAAGCACATAAAGAATCTGGATGTTATTAATAACAATAATCATGGACAGAGTGGAGATCTTTTTTCCAGGATCATTTTCCCCTTAGGCAGAAAATCCTAGTTATTCTTAAAATGCCCCTTAATGCTGACATTTAGTGGCATTTATTTAAACCTCTCTGAATCTTCAAAAATAATTTGCACAATAAGTTTCACCCCTTAAACATTTTAAGCTTGAGTCAATACCACTTGTAAGGAATATGTAAGTTTATGCATGAAACTTTTTGGGTTTATTGTAGCTTTTTTTTCTATTTGCTTGTGTTTTTCTGCTCTAAGTCATAGTATGAACTTGTTTTTTTATAGAAATAATATTTACTCTGCATTAAATTTTAAATTCCTTCTCTTTCACATGCATAGATTTAAATGATGGTATGATTTTGTGAGGAATACTTGTATACTCTTTCTCTATGATGAAGATGATACTTTTTGTCTTGTTTTTATCACTAGCATAACAAGAATTATGACTGCTGGTGATACATGAGGAAAAATACTCTGCTGTCAGGCCCTTTCTCCGTGTGCTGTCATGAATACTGGTGGCATTATAGCTGAAAAAAATGGCTGTCTGAAACCCACAGGAACTGATCAGTATTTAGCCTAGTTTCTTCCAATTCAAAGCATTTTTTTCATACTATGTATATTTATTAGCAGTCCTTTAAAGCATCATTAGTCTTTGCTGTGATTGCTGCTCTCTTCTTGTGGCATGCCAGTTGATTATTCACTGTTAAACAGCAGGAAAATATGCAGGAAAAACATGATCAAACACCTGCTCTGGAAGATAAACAGAGGAAATACTTAAATTGAGTGGACAGTGAGAAAGAAGGCATTTTACCTCATACTGTGTCAAAATGTCATTTTATTTCATTATATAAAGCCAAACATAAGAAGTATGTGGTAAAATCCCCATTTCTCCAGCTAACTTTTACTAATCCATCATGTGCTACTTTTTACGCTGCTGCTGAGGGAAGAGCAGCTTGCACAGCTTACACAGTGCAATGTGAAAGTTGCTTTTATCCACATCTCTTTATTTGTTTGTGTGGAAATAACAATGCGTTTAGGCCAGCCAGTTGATCTGAGCAGCTTTTTTAGCTTGATTGCTACTTGTAATTTTTCAAAGTCATTCCTACCCTCCAGCCCTTTGAAGTAAAAAGCTTCTTTATTGAATATGCATCTGAGCTTTGTGGCATTCACATGACTTCACAGACAGTTGTTCCATTTGTCTTGTCTGTATCATGTGAAAGGATTTTTTAACTAGAGAGATTCAGCTGCATTCGGGATGTCAGATGACCATGGTCAACTGGAAGTCTGCATTTGGAAAATTAACATGTCTCAATTAGGAACATTTTGTTAACATGACTATTAGCACTGTGTGTTTTCCAAGGCAGTTACCAACTTCAGACCTCAGTTGTGACTGGAAGATTTCATTTAAGAAGCAGCTGTCTCTAGCGAAGAAATGCACCTAACTCTCGCTCTTCTCTTACTTACTCAGCCAGATCTCTTCAGCCCAATTTTACCATTTAATCATGAAAATGAATGTGAACTCCATTGTATCCAGTGGTGGTACAAGACCTTACTTGGGGTTTCTGTCACCCTTGCGAAGGGGTGACTAAGAGCAGAACTTGGCTTTTTCAGGACAGGGCATGTGAGCAAGGTCTGTTTTGTTTTGTGAGTCATATCTATTTGTTTTTCTTTGTACATACTTCTGGTGCCAGGCTTTCTGCTGAAAGCAGCTAAGTCAGAACTCAGAGACATTTAGAGTGGAAAAGTTGTATCAGTGGTATAAATTTACAGGGAATTAAGAGAGATAAAAGAAACAGAAAAGCGAGCTGGCAAATGAGCCCATATTCTGTGCCAGTAGTCCTAGCAGTGTGTGAAGAAAAGGACAAACATTGCAATAACCTGATGCTCACCAGCTACTGAACTAGGAAAGAAATCGAAAAAAAAATTGAAAAATGGCCTGTTGTTTGTCTTCTCACACCTCAGCCACTATCCTGAATGTACACCATTCACCTGTAGCCCTTCTCCCTGTGCTGGAAAAGAGATAGCTCTGTAGTGCCAAAACTTGCAGACAAGTAATAGCTTAATAACAAATCCAGAGTAGTTCAAGGTTACACTTAAAGGAAAATCCTTCAGTATTCCCACTGACAACTTGCCAAATGCTTTCCTCCATCCTTAATTTTTGCCTCTTTTTTTATTTCCTAAGTAAATTCAGTTAATCTAGGGAGTGTAAGGATTCCCCTGTTTTGAAAAATCTCATTGCCTCTTCCAAATGCTGTTATAATTAGTTCAAGACTATCTCAAACTGTTTCCTGAGAGAAAAACTTTCTTTGGCTTCAGGCATCTTGGCTCCACTTCCCTGAAATCTTTTAACAGCATTGTATCTCTTGACAGGATACAGGTTTCTAATTGATTGCTTGGTGCATTAGTATTGCAAGATAGCAAGTCTAAAAGCCATTTTCTGGCATTACTGCATGTACTGAAGAGCTTTTTACAAAGATTGGGTTCCTTGATTCCAATGGCTGAACTTTGGCTACAAAAGTTGTTTTGATGTTCTCACTCTGCTTTTAGGGATGTTATCCTATGTTTGAGAAGATAAAAATAGAACAAAACTGCTCAGTATTGTCAAGAGAAACTAAACTCGATATATCATGACTGAACAAAGCAGCAGTAAAATATGCTTATATCTCAGTAACCCTCACATGATCTCCAGCTTTTTGGCAGAGAGGTAACTGTATGTGATGAAGATTAATGTTTCTTTAATTGCTCTGTTTTAACCCTTACTTAGAAATATGCTGGGCTTTCTTTTCAGAATATGGAATCAACCTTGCTGTCTGAAGTCAGTGAAATTTTACGCAAGTGAAAATGACAGGAGAGCTATGAACGATACAACCCTGAACGAGTTATAAAAAGCAACAAATAAGGTACACATGAGTAGAATGGAAGTTAAAAGCGTCATAAGAGACACTGTAAAGCTTTGATTTTCTTCCTTTTATCATGCCAGAACCTGCTTTCACACACAGCAAATTCTTCTCTAATTCTATCTGAACAATCGCATTTGAAATCCTAACAAAATACAGATGTTCAGGCAGATTTGAGAATGAGAACGAGTAATGAAAATTCATTCATGTTGTCCTATTGTAGAACAGTCAGCTTATTCTGAGTACTAGTTTTGAGCTTTAGTCAGTTCTGAGGCTTTCTAAATGAGTTCTGTTATAGGAGAAGACCACAAATACTCTTTTCATTTGCTATGTCCTTGGCATTAATAAGGGAAAAGTTTCATGCTTGTTAAGGTGCTATGAGGTCTCTTCTGAATTCAGCAGAAAGGTTTGACTTGTCAGAGGTGAGAGAAAGTGTTTAATGGTTATCATTCAGTGAACTGAGCCTGAAATGTTTACTTTTGATTGCAGTTTCCTTTTATAAGGGATTCTTTACAGAAACTGTGGCTTTAGTCCCCCACTACCCATATTGTCTGTTTCTATGTCTTCCTTGGTAGCAGTGCGTACATGTGCACATGACAGCTCTACCATTTGTTGTCTTCATTCTCAGTGGCACTACAACATGCCATTTGCTGTTCTTGCCGCTCCAAGCCTCTGCAGCCAATGCTGCCTATTACAAGACAGTAAGAATGGTGTACCCTCAGTTTGAGATTGCTGCTTGAGCTGCTGTGACTGTTCTGCACCTTGTTTTTGCATTCCTGAACACTGGGGGACACTGCTTGCTTGCCTCTTTCTAGCTGCACTATTGAACACACAAGGCATATTGTTTCTCTTAAACTCAAGGACCTGAATTCATGTTTTATTCCTCCAGATGGTTCACAACTCCTAAAATTGGATTCAAAGGAGACAGAATTCTGCATAGTATGATTTTAGTTTAATCTTATTAATAAAATTAATGGATCAAAGATAGGATTAAATAATGTTGCAGTGATGCTGATGAGAAGCTAGCACTTAGTTTCCTGCAGGAAATACTACTGGAATAACTGAATTTAGCAGCCGTATACCTAGACCAGACACAGGGAAGTGAGAGTAAGCTGCATTTGTCACCTCTATGTATGCAGTTAACCAACTGTACCGTACAACTTGTACTACCGCATAAGGTACAAGAGCTTTCTGCATAATAGAGCAGGAGACCTTGTACTTTCAGTCATTGTTCTTTTCAAACCAGACCATGCAGCAGGAGATAGCAGTTCTGTTTCTTTCAAAGGACCTTCAGGTTCTAGCTTGAAGTGCAGAGCAGCTGTGAAATGCAAAGGAGAGGAAAAGATAAGGTCTTGTGATAGTCTTGAATATGTTTTGGTATGTTAATAGGATTTAAATTACTAACCAAATGCATTGGAACCAGTTGTGTCCAAAACCTCAGATCTTTTATGTGTAGGTTTGGCTCTTCTTTTCCCCTCAGCTTACTTAAATCATTCATGCCACCACCAACTTTTTACTATAGTTGAATTGTGTATCCACAATACACAAATAGCCAAAACCAAAGTTGCAGGGAAGGAAATTACATATGTGTATATAAAATAGCATAAGTCTCAGTGGCTGATGAACCTACCTAATTTGCAGCAGATCATGGCTTGTTTTTATAAGAAAAAGAAAGGACACTTCTGCTTACCCTTACATAGACTGCATAAAAGCAATGCATGACTGTCAGGAACAACAGGGATTTCACCCTACAAGAAGCGGATAGTGAATATACAGTCTCTCCCCTGTAAGACCTCACTAGAAGACAAAAGATACTCAAGAAACTGTGAGTTAAACTGAGAAATACACCTAGGACTGCAGCTAGTACTGTCATGTTACCAAGGCTGTAGACCCATACGTCTGTATGGTTACTGAAGGTCCAAGATTTGAGCATTTGGGAAGGTTCCTTTGTTTCAAGTCCTACACAATTTTTTTATTAGATCACTCAGCATATCATTTTTATTCAAACAGAAACTGAAAGATACAGGGTTGCATGTAAATAAGCAGCTGGATTCCTACATTTTATTCAAGATAAAAGCTATTTTTAGATCAACAGTGAGTCATTGCCCATGGCATTTGAGGGAAGCAAGGAAGTGGGTAATAGCATGGCTTTTATTGATACATGTTCTATGCGGTACTAAAAAGTGGAATCATCTCTCATTTGATCAGCAAACTGTGCATAATGTAAATTATGTTTCTTGGATTTCTTCTCTGGAGTAACGGGTGGATTGTGGAAAAAATGTCAAAAATTAATGCATGGAAACTTTTATCTGTGTGGTATATATAGGTCCACATTGACTTCTGTTTTTCAGACGTCATGGTGGATAAAAACTCAAATGGGTTGAAGGCATAAACAGGAAACCATTGGGGATGCTACTGATTATTTGGCTTAAAAAATCAGACATCTCACTTTCTTCTCAGTTGCTACCTTTCTTACAGTTCGCATGTCAATCCCTACCCATTGAATAAAGCAAGCAGTAGATTCATGGATTCTATAACCACTTTTTTTGAAGCTTCTCAAATTGTTATATTTCATACCAAAATGAAGAAACCGAGATGTAGAATTGACTAATAAGAATTCTGTAGAGGAGCAGCTGTTAACACTCAGCTGATATAGGAAATCTTAACTTCTGTCTCCTTGTCACAAAACTAATACCAACTTTGCAACTGTGTTATGCCCACCCTGCAGAAAAAGAACACTGTGATGCTAACGTGGACTGGCATCACTTGTGTTTTCTGGTAGGAGCTCATACTCCTGCAGCCTTAAATGTAAATCCAGTTTAAGTCTTTGCAGCTATGTTTTCCCAAGTGAGGATAAGAAATACCTGCTTTCAAAAGATGGCTTTTGGGAATGAACAGCTGAATTTTTCCTTAATGCTTTTAAAGATTATGTTCAGGACAAGCTGATGAACTTCACATAGTTTTATCAAATTCTACCAGCTGAAAACTAAATGATTATTAATAGATGGAGGCTCCTGACCTTAGTTGCAGTTGCAGAAGACCTGAAGAGCATGCTTCTCAAAAAAAAAAAATTTAAAAAAATGCTATGATTCTTTGAAGACTAACCTCTTGGAACAGTTCTAAGTACCAGCTACTGAACACTGCAGTAAAATCCCTTCTGGGAGCTACATTTCTGACTGAAGACATGATATTCTTGGTGCTCCCTACACTGAAAGCCATGAAGATGTCTTACAGCATGTAGAACGAAGCGTATCTCAGGACTGCATGCAGATGCAGTGCAGGACCTTAAGGGGTCTCTTAGCATTTCAGCCTCCCCCTGTCAGATGATCTGGAACATACATCATGTTTAGCAGTTGTTAGAGGTTGTCAGTCTGGTCTGCAATATAACGATAGTAAGTTTATTCTTGGGTTTGGAGGATGCAGTTTTATAGGGGCAGGGTGGGTTTTTTTCTAGGAAGACAGTTAATAAGTGAAGGATCTTTTTTCAATTTTTCTTAGTATGTTGGGGAAAATTTAATTTTTCCGATTTACATTTTTCTGGGTAGTGAGATGAAAGGGTACAGGCTGTAAGGATGGGAAGCAGGACTCTGCAGCAGTTTCCTCACAATGTGCAGATCTTAAGACAGCTGCTATCAGGGGAACAGTGTGAATTTCTCATTGATATCAATCCTTTTCGCATGTACATATGCCTTTCATTAAATAGACAAGATGGATCATTACTCTTCTAGCAGGCAAAGAGTTTTCTTTAAGCCCTGAGGTTGAAGACAGCGTTTGTTCATTTTTGCTATAGATGTTCCTTTTGTTATTTTAACTGTAACTTGTTTTGCAACTTCCAGTTGCTTTGGGAAAACATCTGCCTTTTCTCTGACTTTGAAAAGACACTAGTTTTTATTTTTCAGATTATGATATAATTGGTTCTGGAATTTGTCTTAGTTCTTTTATTTCTTTTTTGCTGCTTGAATGTCTTGTTTCTCTTAAATATCTTCATAACATTTATATAGACCAATATTTATTGCCTGCTTGTGACTGTGTTACTGCACATGTATTAAATAGCTGACATACACCACAATAAGTTGCTGCTCTGATCATACAGTTAAGCTGAATGATTCACCAATATTGCAGTAAAATTTGCCCTTTTTACTTATTGACAGACTTGTTTTAGGGTAGTACAAGCTGAAATGACAGTAGGTAGATTTGTTTAGATTCTATTTCTTCCCATTGTAGGCAGGGAAAGAAGGAGGGCATGGGATAATCTTACCCCAAAACTCCTGGCTGGGAAATACTTGCAGTAATTGGACAATATAAAGGATCACATCCCAATACATTTTTTCTGACCTTCATATTCTTTCCTGTTTTCTTTGCAAAACAATGACAAATAATTACTCTCAGGGAATGTTTCTGGTTTTGGAGTTAATTTGCTGTCTTTGAAATAATGAAAATTCAATTGCATCAGCCATTTCTGATACATCTCATAGAGCCAAAAGTTCAAGTCTTTTGCACGCTTTCTTGATAACACATTTTCACTGCATGTAAAATGGGAGAATTTCCTTGTGTGTTTGGACAGAATCTCTATACGTGTATGAAAATGTATCTCTGAAACTGCCTCATCTTTCCTGGCACCCCATTCACTCTAACTGCCTGTTAAACCATACTCTTATTTTAGGCTGTCTTTCTCTGTCTGTACAGCACTTATTCCACACAAATGAAAATAATAACCTTCCCTATTATTATTATTCTCTTCTAGAAGGATAATTACCGACTCAGGTCTTTTAAAGAAGGTATTAAAAGAAAAGCCACTTTGACCTGCTTAAAACTGTATAGTATTTCGGTTCAAACAATGTAAGACCATTAAGAACGATGTAAATACACAATTACCATAGGATTGACTGCATGTCACCTGTACCTCACCTCTCCCCATGAGACAGTTCTCTAATTTCCTGCCTATTCTTACAGCAGAGGCAGTAATGGTGATCTTTACAGCTGTTGTTGCCAGGGAAGGACAGCTTTCCAAGGGCTGTGTATGCATATAAACACTTGCTACTATGAGCTTTGGGGTGTTCAGTATATTCAAAGCTATTGATCAAAAAATAAAGAGAATGACTTTTGTAATTATACACGAAGAATTTCAAATGTGCCTGTGATTTTTTTAGGGTTTATTTTGTGTATATGAAAACAACAAACAAACTGGAACGGTATCTCCTCTGATGTCTTTTCCCAGCAGATACTTTGCAGCACAGTACACTTCTATCAAAAATATTGAAGAATTGCATTATTGACAGACTGCCTTATATGGTGGCACAGAATGAGCCCTAATTATCTCTTGCTTCTCCTGTAGTAAGAGATACATCATCTTACCCTAGTGTCTTTGACCTGCTAATATACTTTTTCTATGTACCAATACTATGTATGAATGGCTTATATTTTTGAAGGCTTTATTGCAGTGTTTAAATCCCTCACCTCTCACATAGCACCACAGCCCATCTTTATTATTTCTTCACCAACTTCACTGAAAGGAATATGAAAATCTTTCAGCAGCTCTGAAATATATAAAGCTGTTAGGTCTTCTTATTGCCAAGTAACACTTGGCTTAGTGTTGGACCTGAAACGTACTGAGGAGTGTCTGCGAAGTGCTAAGCATTTGTGGGGAGGCAGGGGGCAGAATATCTGGAAAGTACTCTCCGAAGGAGTTCTTAATACTTTCCTATTGCTGGCAAATCACACTTCAGATACACTGTTGTATGTTGTTTTGTAGGGATGGTATGCAAATAGCTAATTCCCAGGGATATTGCTACAGTTGCTAATAGCTAGTGGTAAGGTGTTTTCTGTCAATGAATTTTGAAGCCCAAACTGCAGCCCAGCGCTTTTGCTGACTGGCTGTATTAGTGCAGCACAGACCACAATTTTATTTTGACCTGTTTGACCTTGAATTGCTACCTAAATACAAGAATTAAATGATAAAACTGGCATACCTGTTCAAACACAATGTATGGTTTTGGTACCAGGAATGTGTTTGACGACTCAGAATAATTTCAGTGAAATTTGAGTGAGAAAATAATGTGTGCATGGGCGCTAAGCTGTCCCTTGCTCAGGCTTGAATAGTTCACAACTTCTCAGCACTAAGATCAAAAGGAAGTAACAGATAAAAGAATGCCAATTAATTTGGGTTGGGAAAGGCCCTTCATCACCCCATCAGATGCTATCAGCATCTACTTCAGGACTGCTTCACTCTTTTATGAATACATTTACTGTGAATTTTTACATCAGAAAATAAACTGTGATTCTTGGAGATGTAATTATGTTGAGTACTCTGTGGGCAGCATAACTGCAGTGGCAGGACTTGGGCTACTGTCATCTGTTAATTTTGTACTTCGTTAGATTTTTCTGCTAAGGAAGGAACCAGACATTCTACATAAATGGCTGAATGCTGAATTTGTACTCCATTGCACTGCAGATAGGCCAGAATGTAGTTGCATTTTGCCATGTTGTAATTCTGCAATAACTCCAACAGGTTCTCTGTAGTTATTCTGGGTATGTGCTTAAGGTAGAATCTAATTCTGTATTTCTGCTTGATTCTGAGGAGGCTTCTCAGAGGCTATTCTCAGAAGGCTGTAGAAGTTATTGAGCCATTGCTGAAAATATAATTTAATCCTGAGTTCTTCTGAGCAATTCAGTCTGACTAAAGACCCCAGAATTAGTCCCAACTTGCAGAGCTGCAACACTGTGCATGCACTGTGCTCTCTCTGTGTTCTTTTATTAAAGACTCGTTTTTGTGAAGAAAAAAGGTAGTAGACGAAACAAAGCAGATACCTGTTGTATTGTGCGATGCTATATCCTTATTGTGTCCTGCAGCTTTCTTAGCTTGTCGATTTGCAAATAATACTGATACACCCTAAAAACAATTTTAGCCACCATTCTGTGTTTGCATCTCTTTCGTATAGATAACTTCCTTGCTAAAACACAGCTTGGTGTGCAATGAACAGCACAAAATCTTTTTGGCAGGCATGTAAGCAAACATTCAAATGCCTGCACCCAGCCTCACATACACACTGGGACAGATCCTTTGCTGATTTTAATCACTGCACTTCTGCTGACTTCTGTGGATCTTTGCAGATTGGTCAGTTTCTTACTTTAGTTTAAATAAACCTAGCACACTTTCTTTTAAGTAAAAATCTGTCACTTCTGTCCTGGTTTCAGCTGGGATGTAGTTAACTGTCTTCCTAGTAGCTGGTACAGTGCTATGTTTTGAGTTCAGTATGTGAAGAATGTTGATAACACTGATGTTTTCAGTTGTTGCTCAGTAGTGTTTAGACTAGAGTCAAGGATTTTTCAGCTTCTCATGCCCAGCCAGGGCACCTGACCCAAACTGGCCAACAGTGTATTCCATACCATGGGACGTCCCATCTAGTTTAGGAACTGGGAGGTGGGGGGGTAGGGAATCGCCGCTCGGGGACTGGTTGGGTGTCGGTCGGCGGGGGGTGAGCAATTGCCCTGCGCATCATTTGTACATTTCAATCCTTTTATTACTACTGTTGTCATTTTATTAGTGTTATCATTATCATTATTAGTTTCTTCTTTTCTGTTCTATTAAATCGTTCTTATCTCAACCCAGGAGTTTTACTTCTTTTCCTGATTTTCTCCCCCATCCCACTGGATGGGGGGGAGTGAGTGAGCGGCTGCGTGGTGCTTAGTTGCTGGCTGGGGTTAAACCACGACAACTTGGTATGCCTTTCCTATACTGATGTAAGAGCTAAGCAGCATTATTCTAGTGTCTTTTCTATTCTTAGTTCACACCTTCCATAACATATGAATTTCCTTAGATTTTTTTATGCTAAGTGAAACATAGTTCTTCCTTTTGCATGAAAATTTGTATGTTTCTCTGTCGCAGCTCCTCCTGAAGTTCTGTTAAAAAGCTACTCAGCAGTTTTTAAGTTGGCTGAAAAAATTATATGGAAGATGTTAATAAAAAATGGAGAACACTTGCTCAGAAAGCCTGTTTCTAAAGTGCACTGTAACCGATAGAAAAGGTTTGTGTTAGCTTTAAGAAGATTTATGTTCTAAGGTTTCAACTGGTTATAATTTTCATGCACAGGAGCAGGGTGAGTTTAAGGGAAAACTGTTAGAGCTTTATCTTAGAATTTCTGTTACTAACATTTCCTGCTGTACATCTTCTTCTGCTCTTCTGTGCGTAAGACGAACTTAAAGTGTAGGGGAGTCTGCATTTGAGAGATGGCAGGAAATTCAGGATGAAAGTCACAGCCAAAGCAGCGGAGTTACTGCAAGAGCCATGGTGGATCTGGGCAAAATATTTGGCTTTGCCTGTAAAAGTTACCAATATTGGCCATCTTTGAATAAATTCACCCCCAAATTAGTGATGAGGTGTGATTTACTGGCATGATCTTTGCATCTCTAGCCTTAGGCTGACACAAATGTAGGGGACTTCTGGCCTGGTCTAAGGCCTGGTCTAAGGATGCATGGGGGGCCACATTCTGTCATCATTCCTGGCTGAGCTATTTTCACTGAAAATGCCACCATAATTGACTGGCATTTTCTTACTGGACTCAGTCCTATTGCTGTTGTCAGTGAACAAATCTCTCCAATTCAAAGCGCTACCCCATCTTCCCTTATTTCAGTCTACACTGTGAGAAGATTTGTGGATTAATTTCTCCTGATAATAATTTTTTTGATCCCACCACCATCACTTCCACATGACTCATTTTTCCAGACAACTTTTTGCCTAGGAGGGCCAGTGAGACTGCATGTGTAACTGGACTTTAAAAATGCTGAGCACATAGTAATTCCCAGATATTGCCCATTCTATTTCTTCTGTAAGTTATTGCTGGAGAAACAGAAATGCTGAATTAAGCCAGGAATGTTTCAGGATTGGATTTACTTTCTCATCTTTTATTTAGTCATGATTTATGTCCCCAAATAATGAAACTATTTTGCTTCAAATGTTTTAATCTTTAAATTAAAAGTTCATGGCATCACTTTTCAGAGTTAGGTTCCATCCAGGCTAGGCTGTATGAGAAAGGTCAGAAGCAAGCTTGTTTTAGTAGATGGGTAAATAACTTAAAAAATGCTTTCTGGTTGAAAATTGATTTGTAAGTCCTCTTTTCATGCTGGCACTAAATCTGGGTCAGTGCTTTTCAGACAATACTCCATCTGACTCAAAAATAATTTCCAAATTGCATACCTTTTTCATTAAACAGTGAGTTTATAAAAAAACTTTCTCTGGGGAAAAAGAGGGCCAAGCCCGTCTTTGTAACCAGATTATTTTCACAGTTTGCTTGTAAAATGAACATTAACCAGTTCAAGCTACCAATATTTCCCTTGCTTTCCCTCCAAAAAACCCATATAGAAAGCTTTCTGTCCCTTGTACATCAGAAATGGAAGTCTAATGTTAGTTCTTCCAGTCTTCCATTAATCATGTATTTCTGATTATCTGATGAACTCACATGGGAGACATCTTGAGCCCAAAGATGTTCTTAATGTCTTTGCTAGCATACTTCTTGTATGACCTCAGATGCTGTGGACTTTCAATGTGTTAATCCATCTCCTCCAACATCACACATTAATGTAGTGTCTCTGGGGGGAGGAAGTAAATGTTACTGTGACAGTGATCTATCAAGAAGGGTTGTTCGTCTTTCTTGATGACTATATTGGCTGTAGTAAATATTCTCCTGTTTGCACACTGTTCATACAGTGGGAAATTTCTAATGTGTTTTTGCTTATAAGAATAAACATGGCTATAATTTGGAAATCAGAACAGATCTAGTATAATACCTATTAGGTTCATAGTTGTAAGAGCATCCATTACAGCTGATTCTTTTTAATTTTTTTATTTTTTTTTTGCAAGGCTCAGTGCTATGTATGCAAATACATGCAACTCCAGAACACAATGTAAGTTTTTAATAAATAAATGTAATTAACCAGAATAGCCCAGTGAATAGCATTATATTTTTAATAAATTAACAAAATTATATCTGTTATTGTCCTACTGGACCTGCTGTTCATACAAGTGTATCTGCTTTACCTGCTGCCTGCTGAGCTTTCACGCAGATGCGTATTCCCTCTAAGCTGTTATGTTCCATAAGGCAGAAGAGTTAATAATATTTTCTTTATTTGTTTTTTGTTTTAATAAAATTCATGGTTTTATAAAAGAATTACATTTAATAGTGAAACATGAATAAAAGTAAGATGAAAAACAACCACCTGGTCCTTCTGCCACTGAAATCAGTAAGAAAGTGAACACTAAATATTGTGGTAGTTAAGTAGTAGGCTTTCAAAATAATCTGATTTGTGATCAGACAGAAGAAAAGTCACTTTTCCCAAATGAAATCAGGATTTTTCCATCACAGAGTTTTTCAGGACATTGGAAACCTAACTGAGGACTTGGTATTCTGCCAGGTAAGAGAAGTGGAACTGCCTTGAAGCCTCTTAGATGAATAAAAGATATAAGATCATGCCAACTGATGGCTTTAGCATGGAAGGCACAGTCCTGCTCTTCACAGAATGTTATCCTAACGCCTTTTTCATAGGGTTCTGGTGGAATTAAGAGAGCAGTGCCGTCTAGTCTGCAGTTCATGGGTATTGTAATGAATTGTGTACATGCAGCTTCTACAGGTTACATGGCATGCCTTATAGGAGCTCAGAAGAGGGTCAGTACTCTGCTCTTAGAAGCACCTTGTGATATCTTTCATGAACGTACCTAGCCTTGTCTCAAAATCCGCAAAGCTTTTTTTATTCCTGTATACTCTCATAGTGAATGAAAGACTGTTGTAGAGCTTCCAAGAACCAGAGGCTGTCCAATTGCTGTAATAGTTACAAACCTTCTAACTTCTGACACAGATTTATGCACAGTTTAATTCACTCATTCGTCTGTGTGCCTCCATCTTTTTTATCTTATATAGAAGTATTCGGCACTGGGTTTCTCTAATGTGCATTTTAGCAATAATACCTCCTTTCAGCCTTAATCTTGGTAGGTTTAGTAAGCCAAGCTTCTCTAGTCGTCGTTCATAAAGCAGGCTTTCCATGCACCTGACCATCCTATTAGCCCTTCTGCGTGTGTTCCCTTGGGAGTTAGTTGTTCTTGAATGTGGGTGATCAGAGCACTGCAGAGATACAGTTGCCATATTGCAGCAAAACCTCTCTTCCCATCCATCCTCTAAGTTACTTTGATTTAACCTGACTCTGGTAATCATTTGTCATTTCTTGACAGTGTAACACATCGTTAACATGGAGAGTTACCCTATCGCCTCTCACCCGTCTTTGTCTCTTCTGAAGAATTCACATCCATCTGGGCCTTTGCTGAATTACCACTGTAGTTCATGCTCTTTCTATTATCTCTGCAGTACTAGTTTCAGAACTTACCACAAATCTAATTTTTATTTGTTCAGTTCTTAGCATTTTCCTTGTCATTGCTGGTCCTCTATGGATATTGACTACCCAAGTACGTTTCTGCATTCTCTGACAGAGGAGTTCAGTCATCTTTTTTGCCCATTCTCAGAGCTGAATCATAGATTCGTTGTTTGGTCAGAATTCTCGTTAGTCTCAGTGACATTTGTTCAGGATCGAGTCTTAAGGGCAAGGTGTTGCTAAATTTCTCATATGGCCTGGCTCCATCGGTGTCTGAAGTACATGCTGAACTGCAGTACCCCAGTCAGCAAGTGGGACAGTTCCCCATGAAAAGTCAGCACAATTAAGTTTTTGAAATATTGGAGCCCAAATGTGTTTTGTTTTGGGAACTCAGTCAACGACAGCTGGGACAGACCCTTTTTTTGTGGGAGTTTTTATCTCATGATGATCTCTGCTCATCTGACAGAATATGTTTTATTTATGAAGCATTAATTAGGCTCTCTTCCTAATGAGATGCAAATATGCTGACAAATAGGGCATGTTAATGTGAATATACAGTGCCACAGCAAGAATTATGAAATTAGTAGCGGTCCGTTTTTGTCAGTAATAATTCTATTCTTATACATCTCTTAGCCTGATTAAAAGGATACCTTGCTGTTCATTCTAGTCATAAACTATTATTTGTTTAGTTTTAATATCAATTTAATAATAATTTTGAATAAAGTTAAAAGAATTTTTTAAATAGTTTCTCCACAATTCCCAAAATATTGAAAGGGTGATATTTTCCTGAACCGTTCAGGTCATTTGTGAGATCCTAGAATACCCTTGAAAGTACCATCACTTTTAAAGAAATAGTAGTATTATGATAATGCCTTAACTAAAAAAAACCCTAAATTCTAAAGCAGATACAATTGAATTGCTTCTAATAAATGCTATAAAAGTAGGCTTTCCTAATTTCCATTTACAAAGGAAAGCTTGTTCTCAGTTGTCAAGTAATCCATTGATTTCATGTGTATGCAGAGTACCAAAGTACTTCTTACTGATAAGTTGCCTCATTGGTAAGGGATGATACCTCTGTACCATTCTGCTTGCTGCTGGTTTTTAAATCAAATGTTGATGGATATGAGTTTACTTATATTGTACTGGAAGCACTTTGGGGAATTATGTTTGCACTAGGTTAAAGGATTCGTGGTTTCTTTGTACTGAGCTGAGGAGTGGAATAGTGCAGAATTACCAGCTTTTGACAAACAGCTGCGATTAGTTATGGGCTCAGTTATTGGCTCATGTTTGGTTACTTGGATGTGCAAGTAACAGGTAAGTGCTTGCATGATTGCAGTGCTTAAAGGTGTACTTTTGCCTACTTCCCACCACCAAATAGAAGTGCTAAATGGTTCTTGCTGCTTTTTTTCTCCCAGGAGGCTGATATCTAAAAGTTTGTCTAATGTGGATATTTTAGAGAGATCATGGCTGATGTTTTTAATTGTGCACACATCATGCTTTAGCATAGATGAATTACATTTGCTGATATGATCTTACTCAACGGCAGCATCTAACATAAGTGATCTCACACAAGTTATCAGTGTGAACTGGATTATTGCTGTAGCTGAAGCTTGTCCATACTTAAGTTTGAAAAACTCCCAACCTTACTAATACTATTACCTACAGAACATGATGAGGCTGCAGATTTTCATATAGATGTTGTGCTCTGTTTTTGGCTGGTGTCAGCTGATGGTGTTGTAGGGGGAGTTGGCTTTAGTTCTTCATCCTCTTGAATCTTTAGTGACCTTACAGCATGCTCTAAAGAATAACTCAGAAGCAGCTAGCAAATTCTGCTCAGCATCTGCTATGTGGAGGAAGCTGGCTGCATTCCTTGCCTATTCTTGTCTATTCCAATACTTCACATGGCACTTTGCCAGCTGGATTGGCTATCTGAAGAGACCTTTTATGTAGAAAGAACAGCCAAATTTTGCATCACTTTATGTGTGCCCCCTTCCCTCTGTCTCATTTATAGACTTTTCAAGCCCATGTGTACTGTATGCATACCCAAGAACAAGCAGTTCAGTTGTGTTAGCTGCTTGGAAAAACTTCAGTCAAATTTTTTATAATTGCAATTTGCCAGTTCACTGAAATTTAAACATTTCATGGAACCGTGTAAATCCTGGTGAAAGACCACTGGGATGCAACAAGATTTCACTGAAATCCTGTATTCCAGGCGCATTTCCATTGAAACTGGTTATTTCCTGATATGTATCCCATCCGTTAGTCTGGCCTGATGATAAAGAAATGAAGTTTAGGAGATCTGGCAGCAGCATTTCCTCAGCGCTTGAGTCTTGCTGATGCTGGGCAGACCAGCAAGTTTCCCTGACTAGAGAACAGGCACTCTGTCTTGTGAAGAATTTCAAAATACTTTTTTCCTATCTGAATTACACACACACAAAATTTGGAAATTTTAAAACTCTCCATGAAATCCTCTTCCAGTTATAATCCAGATGTAATAAAAATCATTGCACACACAAGACCTTTTCAGAGGAGATTTCTCTTGCTGAGGGTTTGATGGTAGACTTCATAGCCATTAACAGAGCCTTCACTGTTAGGGGTCTTAGACCTTAAAATAGGAACATTTTGGTATCAATTAAAATAGCTTAGTGTTGGCTGTGTTATACATGGTGATAGATAAGGGTTTACAGTCACAGAAACCATTAAAAATTTTTTCATTTTGTTATTAAATATAAAATTCAAGTGTCCTGAAAGTACCCCACAAAATTCTGCCTCTGATGCATGATTAGCAGAGGAAGTGTCCCTTAGGCAGGTTAATGGCTATTGTTCTATTAATTTTTTTATTACTATTTTTCAAGAAGTTTCAAATTATAAATAAATAATAATAAAATTTATGTCCTGTTTTTTTTTCATACTAATCTGCTTGTTTAACTCTCTGCAAATATGGGATTGTCTTAGTTAGTCCAGATACCTCAGTATGCTCTGTGTTGTTGACCATAGCCAGAGGATTTTTTTTTTTTCATGCAAATTTCAACAAGCAGGTAGCAAACAGTGGGTTGAATAATTCCCTACTACTGTGAACGGACATCTGATCTTCCTAAAATGTTTTATGGATATTTTTGCTAATCTTGAAAAGCATTTAGAAATGACTGAACTTCATGTGCATACACAGTTGTGATTAAACCATTGTCAAAACTCCTAACTCTCCTAGTCTGTAGTCCTTAAGGGGTGGGAAGCTAGGCATGCTTCCCCAACATGGGTTGGTGTTGGCATTCAACAAACCAGCCTACACATTTCATTGAATAAACTGGAGATGGGTTTCATCTGTACTCCCAAGCTGGCTTGGCTGTTACGGGGGGCTTTGTATTTTATATTATGGTGTGAAAATCTAGACATTTCATTAAAAATCTGCATGATAGGCATGCAAAATGTCCTTTAGGCAACTTCATAGCTATTGTTCTACTGCAGACTCATCAACATTTTTGCATTTTGCTTGTCAGATTGCCTCATTGTGTGGAGTATGCATCCGGTCAGCAGGATTGGGTTCTAAACTCTTAATGATATGAAACAGGAAAGTATTTTCAATGTAAGCTGTTTTTCTGTGTAAAATTGTTGTTAAGTAAGTTCTTGGGAAGTACCAGGTTTCCATCGTAAGAATCAACTCTACTTTTAAATTCCAAACAGAAATTTAAAAGGGGAACACAAGGTAGGTAAATCCCAAAAGTGGGAGCGGTAATACTACTTTGTTCCTCATGGGTGTTGCACCTTGCCATGTCCTGTTGTTGCTGTCTTCTGTAGGTGGAACTCTTCAGATAAACTGTATCACACATGAAGCATTAAGATCTTAGGAACCCTATTTTTGACCCATTTTGCCGATAAGAATGTTTGGGGATTTAGCTACCATGAGTTTTCTGTTTCTTTAAATTTTCTTGTGAAAAGTCAGTAACTGTATAATAAAATGGTGGTTTTCATTGATAAACTGTTTTGACCAGTAGAGTTGTCTTGGGTACATGTCAGTGTGTTTTAAATAACAGTACTGTGTTAGGTATCTAAAATGATTTTCACAAAACCATTTTGGGTCTTACAGAGGAAGGCTTAAATTTGTATGTACTAAAACCATTTAATGTCTAAGCTTAATTTCTTAGTTTCTTCATTTCTTAGTTGGAGAGGTGATCAGCACACAGAAATTAGGGCATTCAAATAGAGATGCAGCTTTTGAAAATTTGACGTTAACATACATTTGTAAAATACGTGCTGTAGGTCAGACGTACCTGGTCTTAGCCTCTTATCATTTGCAGAATGTAAAGCTTTTATCTTTATTTCTTGCATTTTCATGCACAAACAGCTGTTTAATGACTCATAGATTTGTATATACTTTGATTCAAAAATCATCTGCCTTTTCTGATGGTACTCTTACGTTTGTTCACTCATAAAATCCTTTCATTAGATCACTATTGTCTCCCACATCAACTCCAATCTCTTGCCCTGTTACTGTCTGGTTTACCTTCCTCCTCATGCTACTTGACTAAACTATTCACCTGCTGTCGCCTCTATTGCCATTCTGTACCTGCTAACCAGTGTCCTGGAGCCCTATAGGCTTGTCTCCCATATTTTTCTCTTTTCTCCCCACTCCTCTCCTCTCCCTCCCTTCCTCCCTCTTCCTCTCCTCACAAGAATTACAGTGTAGACAGAAGCAAACTCTGCATGCAGGATGATTTGTGTAGTTAAGGTCTTCATAAGACATTTTCTTAGGACCTTTGATTCCAGAGAACTTCTTTTCTCCCTCGTCTTTAAACCTGCCTCTCTGTCCATTTTCCTGCTTCTATATGAGTGAGATAAAACTCACCTTTTTGCAGAGAGTAGCATGGACCTTGCTATATATATATAACCTTGCATATATAACCTTGTTTTCCTGCTTTTACAATACTGACGTAAAACTCATTTTTCTGTAGGGAGTAGCATGGAAGACTACTGTGTAACCTTCAGAACATGTTATTATTTCCAAGTGACTCGCTTTTCCTCTTCGTTCTCTAATTCTTCTTTTCTGTACCCCTCCTCTGTTTGTTACGTTTTCCTAACACTTCCCTTAATCCACGCCTGTCCTAAAAACTTTTGTGGTAATTTCAGTAGAATGGAGACATAGTAAATAATTTTTCCTGACAACTGTTAGTTCTCTTTTGTATAACACAATCTGTATAGTGAAGATTGGTTAGATTTTACCCCCTGTGAAAGTGCCCAGACTTTTTCTCCCCAGAACCCATATGTTATTGTTCCAGATCTCATCTGTAAGGCCTGGATTCAGTCCACTTAAATCTAGGTACCTAATTAAGTGCCTAAATTAAGACCTAGGATCTCCTCATATTTTGAGTGGAAAGAGAAACAGGAACAGAATGGAAAACAAGTTATTTGGATAAATGCATTCCAACCTCTGAAGTTACAAAGGATTAATTTTAGTCCTTTATTTGAGGATTTTCATGGTTTAAAATTTTGTTGAAAAAAATAAAGTGAAAATCATTTGCCATTTTCAGATTATTATTGTGCTGCTGCTGTTTTCCAGTTACTGATCATTTTAATCTGCAATGGGACTATATTATATCATTTAGGACCATGGTGTTACTCATTCAGACTTTTGCATTAGAGCTTTTTTCTCCAAGTTGCACACTGCCACTGCCAGCTCTCTCAGTCTCTCCTGCTATCTCAGGTGCTCCAGCCCCTTAATTGTCTTTGTGGCCCTGGGCTGCACCCACTCCAGTAAGTCTGTATCTCTCTTGCACTGGGAAGCCCAGCACTGGACCCAGCACTCCAGACATCTCACCAGTCCTGGAATGGAGGGGAAGGATCATCTCCCTTGACCTGCTGGCAATGCTTTTCATAATGCAGCCCAGGCTGCTGTTGGCCGCATTTGCCATGAAGGGTGCATTGCTCATGATCTGCTTGTGGTCCACCAGGACCGCAAGGTCCTTCTCTGCAGAGCTGCTTTCCAGCTGGTCAGCCCCAGGTGTGTACCCATGCCTGGGCTTATTCCTTCCCAGATGCAGGACTTTGTGTTTTCCCTTGTTGGTCTTCATGAGGTTGCTCTCTGCCCAGTACTTCAGCCTGTCAAGGTCTGTTTGAATGGCAGCACAGCCAGCTGGTGTATCAAGCACTCCTTCCAGTTTTGTATTGCCTGTGATCTTCCTGAGGGTGTAGTCTGTTCCAGGGTCATTAATGAAGAGGTTAAACAGTATTTGCCCCAGTATTGAAGCCTGGAGTACACCCACTAGCGACACGCTTCCAACTGGACTTTGTGCCGCTGATCACAACCCTCTTGGTCCAGCCATTCAGCCAATTTTCAATCCACCGTGCTGGTCACATATCAAACCTGTACTTCTCCGGTTGCTTAGGAGGATGGTATGGCAGACAGTGTCAGGAAGTCAAGGTAAGTGACATCCACGGCTCTCCCTTCGTCCTCCAAGCCAATCACCTCATTGTAGAAGGCTGTCAGGCTGGTCAGGCATGATTTCCCCTTTGAAAATCCATGGTGCCTGCTCCCAGTCACCTTCTTGTCCTTCATGTGGTTCAGAATGGTTTTTAGGAAGATTTTATTTGTCACCATCCAAGGGATTGAGGTGAGCAACTAGACTCAATATTGCCTTTTCTGAAGGTACGGAAAATTTTGTTTGCTATACAGCAACAAAAATTCCTAATAGATATATTTCCTGTTTATAGATTTCAGAGTGGTTGTTTTGTGGGGTTTTTTTTCTTCCATAAAAATAATTAGATATGAATGATCTAAAATATTTAAAAGCAGCAATTTGCGAGGAAGACTAATTGCTAAATGTTGAATTTTAACATTTTCTTTCTGCATTTTCAAGTGGTTTGGAAAGATTAAAAATTCATAAAGTGAAACCAAAATGAGTGAAAATGTAGTATGATGTATTGCTTTGAATAGCAGAGCTCTAAGAAAGCTGTGTTATTAATACAGCTATTTTGTCTTCACTCCATGAAATCCTAATGAAGCTTGAATGATGTGATTGAGTTTTATTAGTTACTTAGAGAAGCAACATTTCATACAGATCAATAGGCTTAGACTATTCTCCAATATAACAGGAACAAAAGTGATCATGGCTCATATTCACTTATATGTTCAAATTAATGAATGTCCAGGATGCTATTCCCAAAATAGTAGTTTTTTTGAAAATTGTAACAAATGTTTAGAAATTCAATGCATGCAACTACTATTTGGAACTGGATAGTGAGGTGGTATTGAAACAACCAGTTGGTCTCTCAAAGCTGGTTTAGATTACTGAAAATCTTTTTTTAATGCTTCTCATTTTCTACTTTTATAAAGATAGTCTTTATTTATTCAGAATTATTTTCTTACAGAGATTTATTTGCAGAAAATGCATGCCATAAAAAATAAGTAGTTTATAAATCCATCTGTCTTGCCAAAAATTTGTTTTGGAACATTTTAAAAAGAGAAAGTTCTTAAAACTCAACTGTGCAAGGGCTGTCTTGGCCAGTGTCCACAGTTCTCTTTTCCTAAGAGCTTTCCTTTATATAAAAAAAAACATTTAAAAAGGGAACTTCTGACACTTCCCTCATCTCACCTTTCATGCATGTCTTTTCATTTGCTTGTTCAAGACAAGAATAAAAGAAATCTAAGATACTGGTTTCTTGCTTAGCCTGTATAATTCAATTCTCTTTCTCTAGCTGTGATTTTTAGGCTGAAAGAGGTTTCTGTCCACTGCACTGTTTCACTGCTTAGTTCAGGATGTCCACCAGCCACTGCTGGTGTAGTACCCTCCCAGTATAAGAGGAACGATTGGAAAACAGCATTTTTCTTACAGTAGCACTGCAATAGCTCATGGTTTTGTGTAAGTCTCTAGCAGTATTTTGATTTGTTTCCTTTTTTTTTTTTAGTTTCTATCTTTTCTGATTATTTGCCCTCACAACATAAAACAGGCAGGCAAATAAAAAGGAATACCAAATCCATTATTTCATTAAAAATCTGTTTTTTGCAAGGCCTTCCCCACTACTCCTTAGTAACTACTGAAATTGTCCTAGTGTATTTTTAGAGAGAATTAAATAACTCACTATTATTCTTTTGTTGTTTTTTTATTGTTTTAGGGATAAGATACAAAAGCTTTTGATTTTTTTGAATTATCTGTTGCTCTTCTGCAGCTTATAGCTTTTATAGGTTCACACTACAGTTTCAGATGAAGCTTAGTAAGTAGTAGTATATCTGAACAACCTATCTTCTTTCTTTTTTCTTTTTTAAGTGCACATTTGGACAAAGGAAAAGAGAATGAAACTACTCACTGATGCACAGAGCATATGGTCAATTTTTGTTTGACAACTGGACAAACAACACAGCTGCTGCTGAAATACCGTTTTTCAGATACACTTGTATAAGAGTTTGCCATTAGACATCACAAAAAGCATTTCAAATTTCTTTTTTGGATTCTGTATACATTCAACTTAGTAATTTTCTGTTGGTGAATATAATGAGGGATTTTATATTGATTTTAAATCTGTGATAATTTTGAGCAAGATAGAAGCAGATGCTGCTTTCTGTAAAGTAACTACAATAATTATTTCTTGATTTTATGGTATACTGGACTGGACTAAAAACAAATAAATGAAGTAGGATCCACCTTGTAGTAGCATATTGTGGAATCCCAATAAATGAAACATTTTTTTAATTCTCTTTCCCCTGTTGGTCGCCTGGTCAGTGCACTTGGTTTGTCATAGATGTTTTTCTAAAATTGAGAAATTGTTTGGGTTTTGGCTTTGTTTAGTTATCCTAGAAAATAAGGACATGATTGGTGACAACCAACATGGCTTCGCTAAGGGCAAACTGTGCCTGACAAATTTGGTGGCTTTCTACAATGGGGCTACAGCGTTGGTGGATAAGGGAAGAGCAACTGACATCACCTGCCTGGAGTTATGCAAAGCATTTGGCGCTGTCCTGCATGACATCCTTGTCTCTAAATTGGAGAGATATGGATTTGACAGATGGACCACCCAGTGGATAAGGAATTGGGTGGATGGTCACACTCAAAGACTTGTGGTCAACAGCTTGATATCCAAGTGGAGACCAGTGATGAGTGGTGTTCCTCAGGGTCGGTAATGGGACCGGGGCAGTTTAACATCTTTGTCAGCAACATGGACAGTGGGATTGAGTGCACCCTCGGCAAGTTTGCTGACAACACCAAGCTGTGTGGTGCAGTCGACATGCTGGAGAGAAGGGATACCATCCAGAGGGACCTTGACAGGCTTGAGAGTTGGGCCTGTGCGAACCTCATGAAGTGCAACAGGCCAAATGCAAGGTCCTGCACATGGGTCAGGGCAATCCCAAGCACAAATACAGGCCAGGCAATGAGTGGATTGAGAGCAGCCTTGAGGAGAAGGACTCGGGGGTGTTAGTTGACGAGAAGCTCAACATGACCTGGCAATGTGTGTTTGCAGCCCAGAAAGCCAATCAAATCCTGGGCTGCATCAAAAGAAGCGTGACCGGCAGGTCGAGGGAGGTGATTCTCCCCCTCTACTCCGCTTTCGTGAGACCCCACCTGGAGTACTGTGTTCAGCTCTAGGGCCCCCAATACAAGAAGGACATGGACCTGTTGGAGTGAGTCCAGAGGAGGGCCATGAAGATGATCAGAGGGCTGGAGCACCTCTCCTATGAAGACAGGCTGAGAGAGTTTGGGTTGTTCAGCCTGGAGAAGAGAAGGCTCTGGGGACACCTCATAGCAGCCTTCCAGTACCTAAAGGGGGCCTGCAGGAAAGATGGGGAGGGACTTTTTACAAGGGCGGGTAGGGATAGGACAAGGCGTTATAGCTTTAAACTGAAAGAGGGGAGATTTAGATTAGATGTAAGGAGGAAGTTGTTTACTGTGAGGGTGGTGAGGCACTGGAACAGGTTGCCCAGAGAAGTTGTGGCTGCCCCATCCCTGGAAGTGTTCAAGGCCAGGTTGGACAGGGCTTTGAGCAACCTGGTCTAGTGGAAGGTGTCCCTGTCCATGGCAGGGGGCTTGGAACTAGATGGTCTTTAAGGTCCCTTCCAACCCAAGCCATTCTATGATTCTATGATTCTATCCTATCTGAGATTATGGATTGTCCATCAGTTAAGTGAGTTTATCAAGGAACTGTTTATCAGGTACTCTGTCAAGAGTACATGCAATTTATTAAGTACTCCAGAGAGTTTTGTTTTTCAGTGATGAGGTCGTAGTTATGTGTTACTGAATGTTGACACAAAAAGGTCAAATGCTGTGGCTCCAACCAAGCAGCATGTGTAAGTAATACACAAAGGATATCTCTGAAAGATAGAGTTACAGGGATAAAGTAAGACCTGGTATAAATGTGCAGCACGGACGGTCTTTCAGGACAAGATACCACTAAACAGTGTGTCTGCTAAAGACCACTGTCTCAGGTATTGTCTTGATGCTAAATCATTTTACTGTATTGCCTGCATCTCGGTTATATATTCAAGAGCTGGGCCATTTCCTTTGTAGCCATGACTATTAGAAATGCCACTTTTTTTCTTTTAGTAGAGAACTAGACTGGAGGACAGCTACCACAGATTTTCTACTGCCTATCATCTAGGCTCCATCAGACAGTTTCTACCACTGTGTCTTGCTCCTGTGAACAAACACCCAAATGGGAAGTGTGTGCAGACTCCATGGGATGAACGGGCTGGTCAAGGTGCATTTGGGGATGTAGTGGTTTCAAGATGATTACAGGATCCCTGTATTCCTAACACTGATACTCAAAGGGAAGTTAAGGTGTCCATTTCACTGAAGACTCCCTATGTCTTGCCACAGGTAGAGATGAAAGACATGAATGTTCACAGGGATTCAATAAGTCCGTTGGTGGTGGAGAGCAGTATTCCACAGATGACTATAAAGCTTCAGAGACTAGTGGCAAATTATACTACATGTGCAAGGAGGAACAAAATGCCCTGAGGTCTCTAAAGAGGTTGTTGTAGATTAATAAATGGGACATATTTATTTTCTTTGGAACCTGGGTCTCATCCTGGTTGCAGTATAATTAGCTTCTTTTTTAATATAAGAAAATGAGACATAAAGTAATTCTGTGCCTGATACAGCAGCTCTTGCCATTATGTTTTGAAATTCCTGAATATTTTATATTCAGGTACAGGCAACACACTCCAAGAAAAATAATTGGATCCTTAAAAATGTGTGTACGTAAAAAATACAGAGTAAATGCATTTACTTTTGGCTGAAATTCTGGACAGCACAGTACTTGATCCAAGGGAATGAGAAAGCTATTATCATCCATTATCTTTTTGTGCTTAAAGGCAAATTTTTCTAAGTGCTTTTCCCCTGTGTGAATGCTGATACTTTCAGCGTGAACGTGGATTTGATGTTCCTTTACAGTGGTTGTACTGCATTACCTCATGTTCTTAAACATAGTATAGGCTACAAACCGTTCATGGACAGTGACTTTTGTCAGGCAGAGCAATTTCAAGATGAAAGGTTGTTAGGAGTAAAGAAAGAGTTTATGATGAATGGAAAAGGGATTATTTACAAGAAAGTACTAGGTCTTGGAATTCAGGAATTTTAGGGCTAAAAGCCAAACTGAGTTGGATCTGGCAAAGGAAGTGAAAAGATCTACTATGAGAGTCCATAGTCATGTAAATGAGAAGAGCATAATGGAAGAAGTGAGGCCATGACCCCAGTAGATACTGATGATAACTAACTAAATGCTTTCAGTGATGTTGAATATAGGGACAGAACAATGGTAGAACAGGAACGAAATCTAGTAATACAGTGTTGGAGAGCACACTTTCATTTGGATAGTAGGTAGGCTATAACCTGTTATAAATCTAATTCTAGGGGATTTGTCCAGAACTTGTGCCATCAACTTTCGGAATACTGTAGCATACCAAGCCACGGATGATTTGCTCTGTCACTACCAGTATCAATCATATGATAATTCAATAGAAATTTAGAAGTATTTACAAATACTGAGCACTAATCACTTACCACATACTGCTGCCTCTGATGGACTTGGTCAGCCATACCTTGTTTTCCTATTGGAGGAAGTAAACTCTTTCAGCAAGTTATGTGAAAATGGCAGTGTTTTTAAGATTAAGGGTGGAAGATACCTCTTTGAAGCCTGATACAAGGGACATTTCAAACTCCTCCTCATGTCCATCTTATGTCATTGGCACATATTGCTAATGCCGTAGCACCGATGCCATTTAGTTCCTTCCAAGACACTTTGGGTCCTTGCTGAGGCCCATCTTTGTTTAGCCAAAGCTTTACAAAATAAAACTTCTCTGATTTGCAATTAACATTCCACACTGCGTGAATCTTTGCTAAAATCAGTATAGCAACTATTACAATATTGTGTATTAAATTATATTGCCTACTGCTGAGTATTAACAATGTAATACTGCTTGTAATGCACAGCAATGATGTGTCACAGCTGCTCCAGTATAATCAGCTCTAGATCCAGCCTTCAATGTTTTTTCTTTAATGCCACTTTTTTTTGTAATGCAGAATTTACAGAAATCAGCATTACAAATGGTCTCAAATTGCTTTTAAAAAATGCTATTCGGTAGCATGTTCTTACTACTGTTTTATTGGTCTGTGCATATTTAAGTGAGATTAAATGTTTGATTACTTTGTGATTTTATGTCAGAATATTTATGTCAGTTTGACTTTCCTGGCACAAAAAATGCAGGGTGATGGTAATGGAAATGAACCAATTATCATTTTTGTTTCATAGTGAAGATCTGCATATGAATCACAAAAGACTTCTGGTCCCATTATTTCTGTTGAAAGAGCATTTTATGAGGAGCATGAATACAATAAATAGTTTACTAAGCAAATATATGAATTACTTTGATAAAGCAGTGTATTTGATAAATTAATAATGGACAGATTCCCTGCTGGTGAAGTGCATTGTACTGGAAGTAAATAATAAATTGCCAATGGAAATTTAGTTTATACACCACAGTGATCTTCATACATAACCTTATCCATGGGTCTTCACTGTGTACTTAGGTTGGAATAGGTAATGGCATCCTGGAGCAGACAAGTCTCACAAATGTCAGTAATGTTTTCCCCTTTCCTCCTCCCCCATACTTGTCAGCTCCTCCATTTGCATGCTAGCACACTGCTTGTGTTATTTAATTATAATTTTTGAAACAAGGAATGAGGTTCTGCAAGACTAATCTTTGTAAATACTGCGTGGTAAAGTTGGTAATATGTATCTTTGCTCTGGTTTTGTGGAAGAAGTACCCTCCGTGCTGAATGGAAAGTATTGCAAGTTTAGAAGGGAAAACAAGGATTGAGACTGTTTTGCCAGAGATGAGTCTTTGTGTACTCTGACAGGCATTCGGGCCACATTATCATCCTCGATGTATGACTAACAAAGGAGCTTTGGGACTTTGCAGACCTAATTATGCTGAGAACTCGCTCTCCTCATATGTATTCCTGCCAAAATTTAAAGGTATAGCTGTAAATGTTTAGCATATAGGCTGCTTTCATTAACAGTTGTGGTATAAAGAGCAGTGTAACATGAAGAAACTTGGCTTAACGCTCAGCCTGATGGCTGCTGCACCCCTCCTGGGCCACCACAGGGTCAGTCACTGCTCCCTTGGTGCTGTAGTTCACTTAAGCCAGTGTCTCACAGCTGGGCTGGGGAGACAGTCCTCATGTACTGAGAGATTGTGAGGAGCTTAACTTTGGTTTTATTTATGGAGTTCATTTTCATTTGGGAATATAAAGATTTCTTGGCGTGATTTCTTGGCCTGATGTCTTCCAACAGTCCTTAGCCCTACCTGAAATGAACTCAGGGGCCCTGAGCCACGAAGTACACATGCAGTTTTACACAGATGTGTAGTACTTGCTGACGTTATTTGTTGCTGAAAGTTACACAGAAAATAATGTTGTGCTGGAGTGAATCTGTGTTCTCGCGTTATGTGGGTGTGAATCTACGCACACACACATGATCTGTGACCATGAGCTAACTTGCCACTGTAATCACTAATTGGGTGTCATAACTGTCTGGAGCTGCTTAGTGCTTATCGGGACAGGGAGAGGTACAGGCAGAGGAAAGATTTTTTTTTTTTTTACTCTTTAGTGTCGTACCTGTAGGCTGACACAGGTTTAAACATCAACTGCAAATGTGTGGTTTTTTTCATAACATTTGCTACTCAGATTAGAACAGCAATTCGTTAAAACAGCCACCTGGCCATAGTCACTTGCAAACTCTCTAAGAGCCAACTCATATGCTTTTCCACTCATGAATTATTGTTAATTGTTTTTGCATTAGCATAGTCATGAGCTCCATGCATCCCCAAGGATCATGTTGGCCACTGGAGTAAAGCTCTTGCTTTAATATTCACTTAAATATCAGTTGCTTTGGGAAGGCTTGCTCTGTGTTCAGTCAGATGTCCAAGGTAATTATAGTTTATGGATGTTCTCTTCTCTACACACATGCAGCCCAAATTCAACACATCTGCCTCTGGCATTTATATTTTAACATGTGTTTTCCACTTTGATGGTGATGTCAATGCCATGCTATGCTACATGTTAGCATTACAGGCTAACATTACATGTTAATCTTCTTAAGATAAATGACATGCAAAGTGTCTTGTCTTCATCATTCATTAGAGACTTCACCAAGACTTTCATATTGACAGATATATTCATGTGACACAAAGGAGATTAATATTCATTATTGTTTTGTGATTATTGGCACTTCGCAAGAGGGATGAATATAAAACAAGCAATTGTCTTTACATTAAAGAGTAGAAAATTTTAACTGGAATTTGTTTACCTCCAGGACATAATGTAACATGTTTTGAACTGCAGCTATCCCATAAGAAAGACTCTTGATTTGTTCTTTGATCCTTTTTCCTGCAAATTAAATTCCCAGCAGCAAATTTGGCTTCAGTCCTTCAATGCTTTGCAAAACACTATAACCAAATGCTCTGTTTTAGTGAGCTGAAAGCGAAGCATTTCTTTTCAGATGGACTAGGATAATCTGGGAAAATCCATCTACCAAGGCATGACCTCTGTTTTAGAATTAAAAAAAAACCCAAAACCTTACTAGATTCCCAAGGCTGAAGGACAAAAAGTGGAGTTAATACTGAAATTAAAGGTATGGAACTATTTTTGATACAAAGCATCTTCTCATTTTCTCCTGTGGAATTTCTGTCAGTTGATTATCTCTATGTAGGGAGCAAGTGAGAGAACCATACGCCACGGATATCCCATGTCAGACCTTATCTACAATTCCCAGTTCACTTCTGAACCTTTTCTGTCAGGGTGAATGGGAGAAAACCCATGCCACTCCCCCTCAACTGACACACATATGAACCTGACTCAAACCTTACAATTTCAGTTGTTATTTTACATAGGTTTTTTTTTTCTTCTGTTTCAGGTTTTGTTTTGTTTACCAGGGTGCTTGGATCCAGCTGTGAAGTTAGTGGGTAAGGGAATGACCATGACTGCATGAGAAAAATGATAGGGGGTTGTTGGCTTGCATGCTATATTTTAAACAGACAACAAGCCTTTGGGTGCTTCAGTATTAGCCTTTTAAATGTTGCAGTTATCTCTTCAGATTTCTCATTGCACATGGAATAACTTGTCATCTTGTTTTAAGTTTTTGACACATCATGGTTTGTGAAGAGCTCAAGAACAAATCAAGAACAGCATGTCTTCATTAGATTGTGGTGTGGCAGCTGTTAGCCCAGATCGCCTGTGGCTTAAATGAGGAATGGATTTACTGAAAGAGGGTAGCTATGGTCCTTTATTCCTTCGCTAGCACTAACTTGCATATGCTGATACCTGTGTGCTGTTGTCATTTAAACTGGGCTGCATCTACACGTGTGCGTTATGTTCCTTTGCTGGACTGTGATGTAAATGGTACATCAGGCTAACCTCGTGATGATATTATGAGTGCACAAATTTACTTTTTACCTGCTGGATGGTAAGCAGCTAACTTTCTGAGGCAAAAGCTTTAGTGCCCATACAATTATTTATTGTTACCCATGTATCATATGGATCAGAAGTTCTTGCTAACACAAGAAGACATAACTGACAGTGCCCCACAGCATATATTTGTGTGTGTATAACTATACAGTTTATGTGTGTATGTTTGTTGGGGTATTTTTAGGACATATGGAGCCACTTCATGTTTGTGTACAAATATTTTAAAGCAGTTTATGCAAGATCAAGTACGATTTAGGTACCAGTGAGGTCTGCTGGATTTTTCTATCAAAATCCACATTTTAGAAGTTATTGATATTTAGCATCAATTTTTTTTCAATGGGAGCTAAACAGACATTTAGGATTCATACTACATCTGTAAGTGAACTTGACAATGCTAAATGCTAAAATATATTCTGTGATTAAACAGTTTGCAGTTACCATTGTCATGGTGACCTTTGCTGTCCTCCTTATTCAAATCTAGCAGTAGGTAAAGGGTGTAACAATTCTAAGAATCTGAGGAGAATAAAAAAAGCTCATAAATTTTTCACTGAAGAGTCATTAAATGAAAACACATAGTTACTTTCATAAATTCTCTTATCAGTAGGCAAAATGGAAGTGCCAGCCACCACTGGATTCTTAAAGCAACGTGTTCATCTTTTCATTGCTTTTGCCATAAAAATTACTGCACTAATCCATTTCAATAATGTAGAAACAGCAGTCATTTTCCTTTATATGCACAATTAGAGAGATGCATTAAAAGCCTGGTCCCAGTGGAAGCAAAACTTAAGGTAATGATCAGCAGAGCTTTGCTGCACTGAGTCTGCATGATCAAGTAGTTAACAGTAAAGCAGAATTCTTATAATATTTTTAAAGACTATAGTAACTGACTTTGCACTCATTTGAGAAAGTTAGAAGGAGCTTTTTATGTTACCAGGTAGCTGGAAAGCCAGTGGCCTCATCTCCAAATGCAGACATACAGTACTGCCTTCAAGCTACAGGCACATAAGTGCAGTAATTTTATTGGTGTTCTTTTGTGAAAATTTTGTACTGTTGACAGAAATAGTGGAAAGATTAAGAAAAGCTAAAGAAAAAAGGGCTTTGAGGAGGCACTATTCAGTGTAAGGGAAGCTCAGGGGGATCTTGTCAGTATGTATAAGTAGTTGATGGGAGGGAGAAAAGAAGGACCCTGGCCCTTTTCACTGGTGTCCAGCAAAAGAACAAGGGGCAATTGGGCACAAGTTTATTCCAGACCTGACTGGACAAGCAAGGCCTTCCTCTAGGTCACCCTGCTTAAATGTGAGTGAAAAGTAATTGATTGAGAAAAAGGTTTTGGGGGGATGGACCCTGACACTGGCAGACATTTTCTTGTAGAAAAGGATTAGATAATAATTTCTGTTTGAACAGATTTTTTAAGACTTGTTTTCATTGAACAAGGAAACATGCCAAATTTGACTGGCTACCAGTTTTCCCAGGTGCCTGTTGCTGAAGGCTAGAAGTAGTCAGTGAGCAATACCAAAGTGTTGCCTTAAGATTTTTGTTCTATTTTAATTAAAATAGAGGACTGAAGGAGGCTGAGCATTGTTAAGGAAATATGAACTTGAATACTATCTCCTCAAAATACTTATGATAGCAGATAGTATGCTGTTAGGGGCTCTCAGACCAGTGATACCTTTACTGTTAAAAAGGCTTGTGGCGGGTCTTTCAGAGGCATTGGTACATGATACATTAAAGTAATAACAGAAACTGATTCAGAAGGCAGCTCAATTTAAGAACACTGTGCTGACTGAATGTTTGTCATTTACCTGGTTGAGTAGTCACAGGAGTGAATAATACAAAATCTGTAATAAAAGTACTGGCAAAACTGTCAGGAAAACAAAATCATCACTCCTTTTCCTAGAAAAAAAAATCTCTTTTCTGTCTTCTAAGGCTTGTTTTATGTCATTTATGAGAAAGAAAGGCCCATTTTGCCATCTAATGCAGCTTGCACCAAATAAGTTTTAATTTTCTCTAGAGCGTGAACTTTTTTTGCAGATCCTAACAACTTCAGAGACTCTAGCAGAAAAGGCTTTTGACAAGATGCTGAAAATGGTGTTATCTAACTTAGGCTGTGAATGAAGGACCATATAATAGTCATGGTGATAATTTTTTCCAGAATTTTCCAAGCAGTGATGAAGCTTGTGCTTTAGCAAGGGCTAACAAAACACAGCTCAAAGAAAGAAGGGGAAGAGCACACTAAAATCAAAGCACACTGTGATTTTTAAATGATTTGAATTCACCTGCCAAACTTATCTTTACATAATTATGTTCATTCAGTAACTGACATTTAAGTAAAAGCTTTAGTTACTTATTCTAGTATGAAGGATCCAGATTAGTTAAGATTTTTCCCCAAAGCACATTTTCCAAGGATTTCCCAGGATATATCGTGTCTCGCCCTGATCGGAATCCTAGACACACAGGGTGCTAATAGCAGTCCTCAGGCCACCTGTGAGACCCCGTTTGGAGGGTTGCAACATGCGTGGAGAAGAATGTGACCTTGGGCACCCTCTGGGCACACAGGCCTCCTGGGCATCTCCTCACCTGGTGTGCTGGTGGTGCTTGCACAGGCAGGCAGCAGCCAAGCAGTCGTGACTTGGAGGGGAGGGAGCACGTCCTGTTCGTACAAGTGCCGCAGGGACCCCCTTGGAGTGCTGTATAGGCAAAAAACACTGTCTGTAGTCTGGTATATCTCCCTTACATTTGAGGTGGAAAATAATTTTTTCTAAAATGTTGTTTTGGATTTATGCATCTAATTCCCCTAGCTTTTAAAGAATCCTGTTTTCCTCCAGCTGCCACTCAGGTGGTGTTCAGCTGTTCTGCTATAGCTAGGCTTGCTGTGTATCCAAGAAGCACAACTCTGAGTTTGTATCTTACACTGATGTTTACTTTACCTTAACCCAGCTGAATGCAGCAGAACATACATGACTTAAGCTCCCTAAAAACATTGCATTAAGCTAATGATGCAGTTACGACTAAATCCTAAAGGAGCTCTTTACTAGTTATGGTTAAACTGGTTTATTCATCAGTTCATTATTTTGGAGTATGTTATATCATTCAGCTAAGTAGTTCTTACCAAGGACTTCCAAGCCGTTGAAATGTTTTATTTAAAATCTCTGATCAAAGGTAAGCTTTGGGATGAAATGAGGTTTTTGGGGAAGGGGAGCAGTATTTTGCTAGTTCATCTACTTAATTTTTTTCTGAACGTATTTTGGGTACATTCTGAGGTATTTTTTACATTTCCATCTTTGGTCTTGATGCAATAGTTTCACATCAGAGGAGACTTTTTTTTTAGAAGGAAGGTGAAAGTGACAACCCAGTGGAGTTTTCTGGATGATGCTGCTATGTGCTGTTCATATTCTTGGAATGAAGCAGGGCTGAGCATATGCCAGGTATGTCAAGTGCCGTACAAATTATCCCTTGAAGTTAGGTCTGCTTTGACTGGTTTAAATGTTTAGCTTGAACATCAATCATAGATTGTATAAGGGGGCCTTTTCTTTTATATTTGGAGAATCCATAAGATATACCACGCTTTGTACAGCTCTCAGCAAAGATGAGAGCGTGTTTTGCCATAAAAGCACATCTGTGTCTTGTTCAGGGATCTGTGGGGAGATGTACAGCCCTCCCTGCAATGCGATAAGTGTAGATTACAAGAATGACTTCCAACATGGATGCTACCTCTTTTCCAGGTCATATTTTTTTTCTGCTAACTAAAAAAGTTTCCATTAGTTATCTTTTTCATCATCTAGATCATCTTTTCATACTTTAAAGTTAATAATTTCCTTCACTTTTTAAATGCATCATCTTAAAATACTTTAGCTCTATATCTTTGTGTAAGCTCTGGCCAGAAGGAAGGGGCATGCTGCCATTTCTGGTGAAGGGAAACCATCTGGCATCCACAGATCCAGGGCTGAGATAGCAGTGAGAGAAGAGTCTTAAAAAGACAACTTGGGCTCTGAAGTCTCCTTTCCAGTCTCCTTATTTGAACTCTGACCTCACCTGCAAGCCTTTCGATCAGGGGCTGTGGGGGGATTTATCAACAGTGTTATTCTCTTGGAACTGGTCTGGAGCTGGTGAGCAGAGATCACCTTCTGCCTAATAGGTCTATGCAGATCTGAGTTTGTGCATAGATAGAGAAAAACATAACATTCATTCTCTGTGTGCCAAATATCACATGAACTAGACCTGGTCCTTAACAAAAAAGCAAGAATCAGGTATTCATGTGCCATTATTTTGCATCAGTGAAGTTAGTAATAAAAGAAATGCAGACAAGTAAAAGCAATGACTTTGGTATGTTTTGTAAGGAGGGTACCTGACGTGACAGTGGGGTTGCTCTTTTGGGCCCAGCCCTGGTAGAGCTGCAGATATAGCTCAGGGATATTCTGCCTGCTTTGACATTTGGCTCCCTATCTTCCATTGCCTTTCCTTTCCTCCCAGCATGCCTCACACCCACAGGATTACTTTGTAAGAATACAGTGAGAAGACACTAAAATTAAGACTCTACCTCCAGCCAGTAGGTCTGACAGTAACCTAATTTTCAAGGACCAATGCATCTGGCAGCATCTGTGCATGTAGTTCTGGGCAAAAAAGGTTCCAAGTGATTAAAAATAATACCACCCCACCCCACCCCACCTGCAAAAGGTCAAGTCCTGTTTCCACAGTGGAGAATCAAAGCTTCCTTGTTTCATGGAGATTCACTCACTTGGTATGAGAATTGTAATAATGTTGCACAGCACATAGACATAGTTGGTGACTGGTCAAGACTGAGAACCTTTGATGATAAAGAACAATATACACATTTTGAATATACATTTTGAGTATCATAGTCGAAACTGCCCACAGCATAGGAGTAAACTGAGCAAAAAGTGCTAAACAAATCTCACAAATAAGTAAATATAAGAGAAAAAATGTTTTTCTGCTGACAGACAAGTGGAGCTCTTCGGGCATGATCTTAACATTGCTCTATGCCTTAGTTTCTCTCATTCCTCATCTGGCCTAGTTGGCTTCATGCTCTCTGGGGAAGTGGTATGTCTCTTGTGATGTGTTTGTTCAGCTCTCACCGCAGTGGGTCCCAGACCTCATTTCAGGCTTCTGGAGTTACTGTTACTAGAAGTAGTCATCATCTTGGGCTTTGAGTTAATAGTTTTCTAGTTTATCTCTCAGGTCAATAATTGTAAGCTAAAGAAAGTTTCATATTTGCATTCATTTTTGCATACATAGCAATGAAGTTAAATTTAGTCCTGCTTTAAAAAAAGACCAAAAATACTATATAAGCATACAAATCAGGCTGTTTTTTGAAGCTCAGTAAACATAAAGGAAGCAGCATTTTAATCAAAACGAAGAACTGCATCCTAATCACATCTCAGCACATGTATATTTCATAAGTACATTTTCTGCAAAGCAAATACATTATAAGGGATTGCTGTTACACAGTTTCTGATCTCCTTAGCTTTTTCATCACAAACTAGACTGTTACTGCATAAACTAATGATAATGTGATCCATATTTTTTAATTTATGTGGAAAATAGCCTAGTAAAATAAAACATTTTTTATTTTTTGGTGTTATTTTCTCTTGTTGTTTTTCAACCAATAAATCAAATCTTTCCTGTTCAGTTTAGTGGTGTGGCTTTGAAACAAGTCCTTGTTTGTACCTTTAGTTACTACAAACAGGCTGATTTCTGAGGATGAGATAGCACTATGTGACAGATAAAAGGAAAAATGGGAGAAAACAAAGCTTTGTATCTCTTGTGTTACACAGAGTAATTAGGGAAGACAAGTCTTGCTTTGACATAGACTCTCCATTGAACTACATAGTAGCCATGTGTGCATAGAGGGCAGGATTGATCTAAAGCTAACATTTGACATGCTGTAGTGGAGAACTTTAAAAAGGCAGAAAGGGACAATTGTCAGAGGCGTTCTAAAAAACTCTGGGAAGACTCAGCCAGTAAATTCATTCAAACTATGGAATACGTACATTGTGTGCTGACCAAGTGCAAATAGGCCATGCCATCACCTCCTACAGCTTCTGATCTTTTAGAAATGGATATCGGTCCTGACATCTGTTCTTTGAAATTTTGTGTCCTAAAAAGAAATGGGAATAGGCTGTAATGCATGTTTTTAACGTACGTCTTGAGAAAATCCACAATTCCCCTTATGCACAGGCTTGTTTGAAATATACACACCTCAGGTGTTTTTACTTCCAAGTAATATCTTACAGGCAAAGAGCAGCAACCAATTTTCTTAGCAGCGCTAAGAAATGGATGCTCTGGCTACCAGTCTCTTAACATCTCTGTTGTTTGTCTGCTCTTTCCAACTGAAACTTAGCCATCAGTATTTGTTTCTTCCTGAAGCCTTCTTAAAACCTTTGCTATGAATAAGTGCTTATTTAGTATTTAGAAGAAAAGAAATTAAATATTTTTCATCTGTCTATTTTGTTGTGGGACCAGAATACACCAGATACAGGGCTACTAAAACATTTCAAGAAACCTACATGAGATTCTGAGGAGAGACAGTGTATATTTGCTTGAGGTCTAATGCTCATTACTTAACAGTCAGTTAGATTTTTGCGACAATAGTAAATTTCCTAAAAATGAGGCTAGGCCCTCTCAGATTAGTGAAGTCAGGTCAGATTCACTGGGCAGTTTAGGTACAAAATAATTTGCAAGCTAGGAAATGGAGGTTAAAGAGTAGCGGAGTTGTTGGAGAGGAGAAATGCATTTCCCAGAGGCTGGTGGTTGGAGCACTGAGCAGGTAGCAGAGGGTGTTTGGATACTCTTCTGTATCTGCTTGAGTGGGTCTGAGCCCACATCTTTCAGCACTAGGCTGTGGAGCATCCGAGTCTGCTGGCAACTCCGAACCTCTCCAGCTAAGCCAGCCTGAGGATGGATATGACCCTACATCACCGTCTCCCACAGTTACGGACTGCCTAACCCATCCTGCTGCTCAGTGAGCCTTCAACTGTGAGTGGTCTTCCCACCCATTTCGTTGGAGTGGTTCTACTTTGTATGGCACAGATGGAAACTGAGATGAAGAAAAAGGATGGCTTTACAGCCCGGTCATTCAGACATTCACCTGGGAAAGTGGGCACCTGTATTCCACTGCTGCCTAAAATAACTTTCAGTATTTGAGGATAAGGACTCTTGTAAAATCAGCTTTGGGAGAATTTGTGGTCTACCATTATAATCTGTGCTGTGGCTTTACTGGCTGGACCCCTGGAAGGTACCAGACTATTGCATGAGTACTGAAACAGTTATGACTGGACTTAAAAATGGAAAAGAGAAGTGAAGAGTTATTAATGATACATGTAGAAAGTCAATATTCATTTACCTAAATCCCCTCTGGTATAATAATTATTATCTGGTAAAAGAACAAACCCCATGCTACCCTGTGTAGCCAAATTTTATCCTTTGTATTAAGTATATGGGAAAACTTTGTCAAACAAATTTAGCGTAGCTGAAAAATTTGAGTTGCTTCTGATTTAGGTGTCATTTTCCCAAGTAAGTTATTTTTAAAACTCCATTTCTTTTTCACTACACGTCTGATAATATTTCTTCGCATACAAAAGGCAACACTGTGGTCTTGGTGTCCTGAAATCTTCAGTTACAAGTTCAATTACCTTGGAACATCATTTCATTCTAAATTAGTTATCAGAGACAAGAAGATGCCCATTTCCAACTGCTCAATGAGACTACCTGAGTGGACTACAAAACACAGTAAAAACAATAGTAATCTTGCATTTATTGACTCTTTCCTACATCAGTTTAGTGGTTTTTAATAAGTGGCTGTTAAATTGATCAGCGTTCTGTACGCTATGGAGTCTGAAGTAGTAGGTGATGAATGAGGGCAGCTGGAAATGGGGCAAATCAAATACCTTCTATAACTGAATTGACACAAGGCCAAATCCCACAGTTTATTAGACTAGAGAAAACCTTGGGTTTCTACCAAGCTACTAGAAGGAGCTTTGTCTACCATTTTCATTGCTGAACAGAGAAGATGAGATAGAAATAAGCAGTACTAAGTGCATGGCTGGCAATCACACATCAGCCAAATCCTTGTGCTGGCATTGACTAGCCCTCAGAATACCTGACTTTGCATTTTGACTACGACAAATTAAATAACCTTAATATGATTCTGCCACTTTCTCTGAATAAAAAAACAAAACAAACCCCCCCCAAAACTTTCAGGAAGTAACTCCTTGAAATTGAAAGCTCTGAGTTACCAAAAGCCTGGGTATGGATCGCAATGTGAAATACTATGCTTCGAGAGATTCATTAAGCTTTGTTAGCATGCTGCGGAGTCTTACATTAGGGAGATGATCTAGTGCTTTCTCAATGTCTTAAGTCTCACTAGGTTGTATTATAATAAATAAAAAAAGTAAAAAGAGCCTGACCAAAACACTAAAGTGAAACCAGGAGAAGTTATAGTAACTAACCGTTTTTTCCTTATTGTAATGCAGTTATGTGTTTCTTTGCTCTCGTCTTGTGTTGCTCTCTTGCTGAGGTTCTTTTTCTATTTGTTATGTGAATTAATTTGTCCAAAACTTTCTTTACAAACTTTTACTTTACAGACTTTCTTTACCTGTAGGTAAGGTGCTGTTTCATTCTTAAAACAGACTGAGACATCACCCCATTGCTGCATGAAGAAAGAAGTTTCAGACATAGGGCATGATGTACCAATGAAGGGTACCTGCTTACAGAACATGTCAGGAACCTGAAATATGCCATACTTGTCTTAGAAAGTAGATACTCACTATGGGTTCTTTCAACTTTCTCTACTTGTTCAAAGCCTTCAGCTTTGGTACTTGCTTCAGCAGTGAATGGGTGATTGCAGTTGTGTTTCTCTCATCTGCCCTCAAATGGTTTTCCTTGAAAATACTCCTCCAGTTGTCACCCACACTGCCGACAGATTTTTTTCCTCTTTAGACACTTCAGGGATGGAAAAATATTTTCAGTTTGATAAAAAATGGAAAGCTCTAAATTCCAGCTAACACTTTTGTTGTTGCTTCACATTCCTTTGATTTTTTGGTGATGTCCTGTTGACTGTGATTAAAGAGGATTTCCCCCCTCTTTTACCTTTCTCACAAAAAAATTACTGATTGATGTAGATGAGAGGACTGTAATATTTCAAAGGTTGCTACTGGTACACCTACCTCCTGGTGTGAAGCACAGTGCAGCTGCCTGAGGCTGGGAACTGTGTATGGCTCCAGCCTTTGCCCAGTGAAAAGATGAATTTAGAAAAGACGCTTAGGTCTTGGGGGTCACTGTGTTACATAGCAGGACTCTCCAGTTATTCCTGGGCTTTTAAAGACAACTCCTGTGATTTTGTTTCAAGTTCCGCATTAAAGCACTGTAATTAAATAAGACTACCAAAATTTTCTTGAGTTTAACTAATGATGTATTCACATCCTTTTGCCAATTTGGTATCATAATAACACTCTAAATCAGAGAAATATCTTGAGTAAGCTTCAAATCCACAGTGTAAAGTCCCTGCAATAAGCTTGAATTTTTCTGGTTTTATCCTCTTAACTCAGTCATGCTTTTATGAAACCTGACTAACTTGAATATTTTTCTTATTTATCCAAATTAGAAAATCATGTTTACTAATATAAATCTCGTACTTTTACCTTGCAGGTTCTTTAAACAAGTATGAGGATTAGGAAAAACTGTCTCCTTTTTGTGGAGTGGTTAATTTTTGGTATGGTTGTCATACAGTTTAATTTCATCAGTAGGAGAGAACTGTATTCCTCTTCCCTGATGCACATATGCAAAAGTCTCAACCCTGCAATCTGTACTGAAATTAGTAACCTTGTTTATTTAAAGAAAAGAATTCAGTAGGGGTGGCAGCATGGTTCCTGAATCCAGGGTTGCAGAATAAGGCTGTAAATCATTTTACCCAATTTCTCCTTCTAGAATTGTATGTAGTGCATGATGTTAGATTGTAGTATTGTAATATTGTGTTGTAAGTTGATCTAATTGAAGAGGAATGTTACCAGTTGCTGACCAAAGGTAACT
This sequence comes from Haliaeetus leucocephalus, assembly GCF_000737465.1. Taxonomy (NCBI): domain Eukaryota; kingdom Metazoa; phylum Chordata; class Aves; order Accipitriformes; family Accipitridae; genus Haliaeetus; species Haliaeetus leucocephalus. Next base: position 1,452,897 of record NW_010973450.1, on the reverse strand, counting down.
GCAGGGTCTCTTTGTGCAGATGAGTGTGTTTAAATTATGATGAGGTTGTTCAGTGCCATGAAATATAGGTTGTGGTGAATTGGATGTGGAAAACAGGGCAAGAGAAGAAAAGGTAAACAGGATACATAGAGGCAGAGAAAGAACAGAAGAGGTGAAAAGGTAAAATAGTATCAGGAAACAAAAAAAAATAAAAAATGAAGAGAACTAGATGAGTGGGAAAATGAAATGGAGGAGTGACACCAAAAGTCATTCTGAAGTGAGTAATGGAAAATCTATGAGCAAACCACTGTAAAAAGATGAAAGCAAGAAAGTGGAAGGAAAAAAAAGTCTATTAGTATATAAGGCCAAGAATAGGATTTTTTCTTCTTCCTGTTTCCTTTCCTGTTATCATCCCTATCTGCTAAAGGTTCCTCTTACTATGTTGTGATGTCTTCTGTTTCTTTTTTCTCTATCCTCCTTAGTATACTGTCTTCTAAGAACACTCAAAGCCGCGTTTGATCAAGGCAGATAGCTGACAGCAGCTTTTTCACCGCACAGTAGTGCTGGGAAAACAGCTGATTTTTAAACCTTTTTTATTCCAGTTCAAAGACTGTTTATATTCGTAACAGAAATAGAAAAAGCTAGCATTGTCTGTCAGTTAAATCATGAAGAAATAGAATCCTCAGTCTTTTCACTGAAAAAAAATGTTAATGCATATTTTACTTTTTATGTTGCCAACTTTGACTTAAAACAGAAAAGGCTTTAATTGAAAATATGTGTAAGAAGAATTGATGCTGCCTGGTCTGTTTCCTTGGGAAATATAGTGCTTGCATTAAGCTCTTACTAATCCCAGTGACTACCTATATGACATTATAAATGATACTTTAGCAGCGAGATCTGGTCTAATTCCTTCTAGAACAGAAGAATCATGTGAAAGTATGGAATGAGCTATTTGACTTAGGGAAAGACCTGAGGAAATTGTAAGAATGCTCTAGTTTTGCAGCTTGAAAGAAAAAAAACCCAACTAAAAAAGGGTATCTTTGTTTTCTGATCGTCACACGTTTGCTGGGCTGCATTAGGAGTGTCACAGCAGGGCGAGGGAGGTTATCCTTCCCCTCTGCTCAGCACTGCTGAGGCCACGCCTGGAGGACTGTGTCCAGTGCTGGGCTCCCCAGTACAAGAGAGACATGGGCATACTGGAGAGAGTCCAGTGAAGGGCTGCTGAAGAGAGCTGGGACTGTTCAGCCTGGAGCAGAGAAGGCTCAGGGAGATCCTACCAGTGTGTATAAAGACCTGCAGGGAGGGTGCAAAGAGCACAGAGCCAAGCTCTTTCAGTGGTGCCCTGCGACAGGACCAGAAACGATGGGCACACGCTGGCACACAGGAGGTTCCCTCTGAACATCAGGAAACACTTTTTCACTGTGAGGGAGACCGAGCCCTGGCACAGGCTGTCCAGGGAGGTGGTGGATTCTCCATCTTGGAGATACTCAGAAGCCATCAGGACATGGTCCTGGGCATCTGGCTCTGGGTGACCCTGCTTGAGCAGGGGGCTTGGACCAGATGGACCCCAGAGGTCCCTTCCAACCTCAACCTGTCTCTGATTCCTGGGAGTGAATATCATCTGCTGTGGCTTTAAGTAAAAGATCTTAAAAGTTTTACTGATCATTCACATTAAAACTTAATTAAGAAACAGATGATGAGCCTGACCTTGAGTCAGTTCTTATGTTAATTACAGTGTATTTTGTTTCTGTTTCAATCCAAAAAAACCTGTTGTGTACTTTCTGAAGAGACACACAATGAGCAGCCAGTGAAAGTCATTGTTTTTCCTCATTAGATCTGAATGACTGTTTGCACATAGACAACTGAATGGGAGGAATTTTTTCATGTTCCTTCAGAATTATTTTAGCAAACCGAAATTAACAGCAAAATGCATATGAGAAAAGCTAACTGCTGTCAATATATGAGGGGCCTTTAAGCAATTTCTTGCATACCACTAACCCTCAGACTGGGGTATTTATAATACAGCAACCAAACCTCAACATTTAAGGCATAATTGAGTGAAAATCAATCTATAGGAAACTGCATGGCCCAAGGGACTTTCTAGATGGATATATCCTTTTTAAATTCCATGTATTTGCAGGAGAGTTTTCCCAGATTGCTACTGCCTTACAGTCAATATTATAACTTTATCTTGTATGTTTTCTTACTGAAAAGAAATTAAGTAGGGTAGCCTAAATTTAATGCATTCTGAATAAGTGTTTGCATAGAAGTAACTATGGTTTTGAACAAATAGACTTTTTTTTCTCCTATTATTACTCTTTCTAGATATTTGTACTGACTACCGTTTCTAAATATTTGTAGTGATCTAATTCACAGGCTTTTGGTAAATGATTTCACCAAATATGGTTTGTGTAAAATAACTCTTGAAAAAAAAATCTTGGTATTCATTAAGCACTAGAGTGTTATGATAATGCTTTGCAGAATCTATGATAGGATGATACTGTGCTGTGTATTTACAAACAGGTAGAAAAAATACACTCTGATTTCTTTCATCTCAAAAATTTCAGTTATCTTACAAAGTAGACTAACTGCTACAAAGCCACAGGCTACACAACCATAAGAACTTGACTGCTTAGAGCTTATTAATGATACTAGATTTTCAGTAGTATCAAATAAGTGCCTGTTGGTGTAGAAAGAATAATCTTTCTGCCTACAGACTGAAAAAATCTGTGATTAAATTAAACTTCCTTCTAAGCAAAATGTAGTAATCAAGTAGTTGAAAATTATAGATTTATGGATTGGTGTTTAATCAGTTATTGTTTCCATGGTGGTTGAAACAGTTTTTAAAATGACTAGTGAGCATGCTATACTACATGGAAGCTTTCTGGTTGTCTCGGATGGATTTTTTGTCTTAATACCTTCAGGGAAAAGAGTAGCAAACATACAGTGGTGAGAAATAAAGAACTATTCCATTCCCAGAATGACTGTTGGTTGATGCCTTTATGGTATTTGCAGAGCACAAGCACTTGGGTCCGTCTTTGTCAACCAGACTAATGCTCACGTGAGACCACACTGGGCACTGAGCTTACTTGGAGGAATAGGTGTTCTCTCTCTCGCACCTGGAGATGATATGCAAGAACCTTATTGCATTTTGTGTCAGATATGAAAGGAAGCAGCAGAATCTTTAAGTACATACATAATACATACATTCCAGAAACATAATGAACTCCAGACATCTGCCATAAATTGGGATGTTAATCTGAGAATTTGTGACATGAATCAGAGGACATGAGTGAACAAGGTACGGAAAACACTTTAAAAAGAAATGGACAATTCTCCAGAGATTAGTTTTGACATCTGAAAACTCTTGGTGATTGTTTAATACAAGGGAAGAAATGAGAAACTATAACAGCTGAATGTATAAAAAAAAGCTATTTCTGTAATATCAGGTAATGTAAGTGTTTATGGCATGATTGAGTGAAAATCAGTCTTGTGAGTCTAGATGGTTCAAAGGTCTTGTAGGTTGAAAGTGATACTGATTAGCCCTGATGATACAGATGGTCACACTGTTATCTTCTGTTGCATGTTCATTTATTACCTATATAAAATTTAATAGGAAGTGAAAGACATAGTTTAATACCTGGTAGATAGGTTGATATCACTTTTCTGAAAAGCACTGTCAGTACTGATGGCTTCAGGAGAAAAAGCAAAGATATGAATAAATGCTAATGATAACTACTCTCCACCTACTCTTAGGTGCTGACCCTCCAACAGTTCCCTCTCCTTATCTCATCAGAAATTAGATCTTCCATCACTGTGCAGGGTCAGGAAAATAAAAGTCAAGGTTTCTTCTGCTGCTGGCAGAATAGCAAATTATGATGGTTTCCATAGCACACTAATTGTGTTGTGAACTACAGAAAATCGTGTGCCGTTATTGCAGGCTACCACTGCTCTTAGATGCACTTGGAATGCTAAAAGAGCCTATGGATGAAGAGCCGATCTGGTATTCTTGGGGTCACAGTGCCTGCTTAACAGGAGAGGAACTTTGGGTTCAAGTACTTTGGACAGGCGGAGCAGCCAGACTGTAGTGATAGTTGCTGGCCTGCTGCACTCCTGTAGTCTTGAATTATCAGTCTTATGTTAATGATTCTGCTCTGATTTTTGGTGATCATGTACCGTCAGCAATGTGTAGATGCTTACTTGACGAAATGTCAGCTTCTCTAGTGTCTCAGAAGGAGGATATGGTTTTCTGTAAGATGCCAGGAATGGACCCAAATCACTGAACATTTCTGAGATGAAAAGTAGTATTCACCAGAAGAAATTCTATTATACACCTTGAAGTGCTTTGCTTTCCTATTAATTTTCTGTTTTCTTTCATACTAATAGGAAGGGTTGTAGTGCTTTTTCTCCTCAGAACATAGCGAGACATTCTTGCAGAAATTGAATTTGATGGAGTTACCAGAACCTAAGAACATGATCCATACTTTGTTATATGTTTTTTACTGAATAGTGATAAACTCAGTTATTTTATGGACTTCACTGAGCAAATCCCCATGTGTTTCACTGAGACATACACCATACGTGTTCATTTGTAAATCTGAAACACACACAGGAATGCAGAGCATAGCAGAGAGAAGTACTTCTAGCTTGTGATTCCAATCATGAATGTGTTCAATTTTTCCATTAAAATTATCCACTGAGGGTTTAAAAACTGCTGAGAATGCAAGACTGAGTGTGGAGGGAATCGAGATGATTTATTCCTATGTTATTATTAAGTAAGTCAACCAGAAATCTGCTCACTTTACACCTGATTAATATGCCGCACACTGTGACTAAGTGTGCTTATTTAACCACACCTGTTTGCACTAGGAGAGGATCACTCATTTATACTGAGATGTGACCTTTCCAAGCTAATCACAAATGTCTGTTCACTAGAAAAATACATGGGTTATGTGCATTTTTAGTACGTGTTTCCTGGCTCTTTTGAGTGTCATATGGTAGAAAAAATACTGACAATAGTTTAAAGCGATTTGTGTACTCCTGTGCCCGGGAACCATGGCAAAGCCATTGGGATTTGGAGCATCTAAATGAGAGGCCTGTATTTAAATTTCTGTGGTGGCCAGTTGCATGAGTACACTTTTGGTGTATAAATGCAGACTTTGGATTTTTCAGCCCTTTGTGCCTGGTGCTTCCCCAGCGAGCCAGGGTAATAGAACACAGTGCCCAGTTTTTGCAGTAACTTAATGGGAGATATTTCAGACTTCTGCCGCAGTTCAAAACAGCCCAGCTGGGACTTCTGGACTTGGTTTATGGCTGTCCTCTCCAGGACCTCTGCGCGTAGTTCAGGGGAATTGAGCTGGCATCAGCTCAGCCTGCTGCTGTGTTTTCCCTTGTATTGCCAGATCAGCTGCACCGAAATACACTGTACTGATCTCAAGCCAGTGTAGGGGGGGTGTCGTGTTCCCAGTTATGGTTGTTATACCAATAGCAACATTAATGAAAACTCAGCCTTGCCCTATGAATACATAGTGAAGTTTTTCATCAGTCCCAGGGGGTAAGATAAATATATGAATTGAAAAGATTCAGTGTTTCAAAATAATCTAACATTCCTCTCAAGCATTTTTTCTTTTCACTTTCCCTGAAACCTTAATCTCTAAGAGGAGCGATGCATGGTTTCCATCTAGCCTGATAAAGGAAGATTTTATGTCAAGGCTTTCCATAGTATCTTAGTATCTTGCCGACACACTATGTCCAGCTTATGTTGGCGTTAAGCCTGGATTCTGCAGTCTCTTTATCACATTTTCAGTCTCAGAAATTGCAGATCAGAGAGGCTGGACCTCACTGTGTTTGAAAGGCTGTTTTCTAAGTGAGATTTTATCTTGTTTGGGAGTTTTCCATTCAGAATCTCATTAAAATATTCATGAGTTCTTTCTCTTGACTAGAATCATTACGAAAATGCTTGATGCCCAGTGGTGTAGCTCTGCACTTTCCTTCTTGCTGGATCTTTTATTATTCCACGTATTCCTAATCTGATAATTTTTTTACTTCTGTAAATTAGCAGTTTTAAATACCATTACTGGGAAAGATCAAACTGCAATATCAAAGAAAAAAGCTTCATTATGAGTGTGCTGAAAATTACAGGAAACATTTATACCTTTGTTGTCTTGTTTTTCTTGGAATTATGATATCTGTAATTTGGTAATAAACATGGAGCTTTAAAAGCCTGCTGGGCTTTCCTGGCTCATATTTCACCAAAGTTGATAAACAAAAACTCCCTGCTTCAGCCTGTACAGAATTGAGCCAAAAAAAGGAATTACGACAAAGATGGTAGAACTTCCAATCCCAAGATTTAATTTCTTTTCATTTATTAGCTTTCTAACTTGTATAAACAAAAGTATTTTGCTTTGAGCAAGGCAGAGAAATAAAAGCAACTCTTCGCTTACGCCATCTTCTGGAGGACACCACAGAAATATGCTATTTTGTATTCTAGATGTTGTGGTTTAGCTACACAAGTAAGTTGTAACATTCAAGTAAGGAGGTGATTTCTTACCTGAGACTGGCACTGAAAGTCCTCACGATGAACCTTCCAGGATTTGTGTGCAGATATTCTGCAGCATGGAATGGAACTGGAAGTTTTTAGAATTTCTTACACGTGAGATGTAACATGTCCTTAGGGCGTATTGTAACTGGGGCTGAGCTTAGTATAGTACTGAAACAATTGTAAGAAACCTTCTTTAATTACTTCCAGTTTACTCTTAGAAAAACAGCTTGCAGAACCAGCCTGTAACTTGGAGCATGCATTTGGAAATACCTGCTCCTCCTTTTACAATGCAAAAGAGTTTATTTAATAATTATATGGATTTAGGGTATAGTTTTACTGCCTATACAATGTCTTGTCATTGTCCTTGCCAAACTGAATTCTACATAGACTGTTGAAATTTGTTTCAATTACTGAAAATGTAAAATATTACAATAGATTTCAAGGCTGAATTAAAACATCTGTGTAACCTATAGTTTTGTGAACTGGTGGTAAAACTATCCTGTTAGTTTAGTCAGACTATTTTAAAGCCTCTGAAGCTCCTTTAGTATTCTTTATCTTGTACTCATTATTCAGTAGTTATATGCCAGACTTTGTAGTTTGTTTACAGTAACTATCATTCATTATTTAGGTTTATAGCTGTGTTATGAATTCTAATATAAGGTGTACTATTTTCAAAAGTTTATAAGTGGTATAGGATCCTGTTACCTTTTTTCCCCTGTATTTTTTATACAACTTTATTTTAAAATCACTCAGATACCTTTTAAAATACCACATCAGATATTAAAACTACATAATAAAGTAGTCAGTTCTTCAGTGTCATCTCCTGTTAAGTTTGTTAATTTTCTTATTGAAGCAGTCTGAGTAGATGAGCTTCATTCACATGTTTCAGCAGTGCAGTCTGATGAAAACAGCTGGATTACTGTGCTGAAGTAAACAAATTGTGTCCCTACAAATGAAGAGGATCTCAAGAAATATAGATATATTTGTGCCTCAGAGATATGAATGTGTATTTTTGCAGATTTAAAAACTAGTCTGAACTGTTAGGCAGTTCTCGGTGCCTCATTCATTGCAAGTACTGCGAGCAACAAGACTAACGAGATCTGACTGGTAGTGGTTACTGTCAGTGTCTTTTGCAAAAGAAGAAGGATCTGTTATGATTTTGTAGCCTTCTTTGCTGTAATGAATTTTTACTAGGATTCTTGAATGGCATTTAGCATACTCTGTCATGGCCCACACTTTCTGCAGGTATTGTAGGATTTAAAATGACCCCATTGTTGCATACATTTTTAGGATGCTTTATACGCGATATAAATAGACTTGGTGAATACACTGGTGGCCTTAATTTCCTGTGTCACTGGGATTATGAGCTTCCAGGGAAGCAAGGATACTGGCTGCTTGTCTTGTATTCTGTACTTTAATTTCCAATGGGACGTAGTCGTGCTTGCCACCTAGAAATGAGCTCTGTGAGTAGAGCCCCATGCTGACACCAATGTGTCATGTCTTGCAACAGGAACAGCTCCTTAGAGCTGGGCCAAGTGAGGGTTGGAAATGTCAGAGCAGGTAGCTGTCTTGTCCCTCATTGGTTGTAGGGCTCCTGCACATGGCTTGCTTAAACATCTTCTTAAATCATTAAATCATTACCCAGTCCACTGAAGTACTTGTCATAGCTATTAATTGCCATGCTGCATTCCACAGAGAGTCTCTCAAGCCCCATGAGAGCTGGCAGGGTTCTAAAATCCCTGTAAAAACAAGAAATACCAAAACAAGGGGTTCTGTATGCTCACTTGGATGGGCACTTCTGGGAACCCAGGTGTCACAAGGAGTTTGGTTTGATTTTGTTCTGCTTTAGGGAGCTGGGGAGCCTGTCTTTGCTCCTCATGAGTAACCTCATGGAAATACTTGAAATTACTTACATGAGCAGCAAGTAAGAACAGGTTTTGCCTTATGGTTTTGTGTTAACCTGTGTCTCTTAAGAATCCTGTCACATTCATTAACATTCATCTATATACTGTGGTCTTTGTGCCTTCGCCTTACTGTATAAACAGGTCCTAAGAGCTTTTTCCCTGTGTTTTATTAACAAAGGGAGGAAAACAAATAGTAAAAGAGAAAACTTTTACTGACTGTTAGATAAAATTATATATTATAATTTGGTAAAATGTGGCATATCTCGCAAATGATACGTTGCAACAAGCAGCAAGCATTGGTATTTGTCACTTACCCTGTTAGATTAATGTATATGTATAGCATTCTGTGTTAGAATATACGAGCCTGAGCCAATAGTTAATGCCAGTCTTTCTTAAAAACTCTCTGAACAAATACATGCAGTAAGCTAAACCTTTCCTTCCTTGCTGACTGAGTTAGGGCATAGTCACTTTGTGTACAATGGGCAGGGTCTAGCAAAATTGGACCCTTACCCTAGTACCTACGGTAATTCAAATTAGTAAAAAAAGAATAAATTCATGACATCAGGGCTCCATGTGCTATGACTTTGTTGTGGTTCAAAACTTGGCCTTAATTAATTATCAGAAATGGAGGAGGAAGGAGGTGGCGAAGAGGACAGGAAAGGAAGAGGTAGAACACCAGAGTGTTTGAGGCTAGTCTGGATACCGGTCATTAGAGCACTTTTCTGAGAGGTGGTTCTGCTCTTTTCATACATTTTATTATTATGTAGCAAAACAGTATATAAAGCAAATTGCAGGATAGATATTAACAGGTATCCAGTGAATAATTTGGTAATAATATAGACATAAATAAGTTTAATCTTTGTTACTAAAGAAACACATTTTGTATGTATCTGAAAAATACCTTAACTTCCTGCTTTTATTATAATGTGCTAGATGTCACATCTTCCATGTTACTTACCTAACCATAAAGTTAATGAGTCAATGTGTAAACTGTAAATAGGACTTAGCAGGTGTGTGACAAATTTTGAAAATCAGTCCATATTTATTTAGATATACAAACGAGGACTTCAGATTTTACATTTACTTGAAAACATTGGTGACTGTGTTTGATGTTAATTCAGTTAAGTTAAATTTGGAAAGTTAAAGGCTTACCCCTTTTTAATTCTACAGTTCAACATTTGAATAGTTTTGTACATAAAATTCTAAATGACCTCATTAATTTCACTGAGATATTGTGGCCTGTCTTGAGGGCTGTTTCACTGGCTTGGATTATTTTGTGCATGTTAATGGCAAGTGACTTGCCATTTAGACACCATTCAATTAGTACAATTAAAATAAAAGTAACTTTCCCAGAATACTTCTGAACCTCCACTATGAATTTGCCAACAACTAATATAGCTTATCCAGTTGGAAAGGACAGATGAGTATTTAAGTCTAATATTAATCATGGCATTTTACATAGCTAAGTAAAGATAATGAAACTTCTTTTCCTTGGTCTCTTTTCCTTACATCTCTCCTTAAAGAAAAACATATATTAATAAGTTTATGCAAGCTGAAAGGACTTAAACTGTGGTGTTAAAAATTAAGAGGTAGAGGTGATGATGTAGGAGAAAATCTGGGGTGATGTGATTTTGTGGAGGATTTAATTCTCAGGGAAACATTGGCCCTTTTAAAATGTCTATCATACAGCTGAGAGTAAGGCTGACAAATTGAAAAGGTTAGTAATCTAATGACTCAGTGTTTTCCCAACATCAAGAGTAATTATCAGCTGAGAAGTTCAAAAGACTAACCCTGAACTCCTTTGCTGATGATGTCAATAGAAAATTGAAAAACCTTCAGTTCCTTGCATCCACAGATACTTTAATGGAGGCTGCATTCATCCATTGTGACTGCTTTCACCTCTAGGTAGCTCTCCAAAGTAAGAGAGCTCACTGACAATCACACTTATATAGAGTTTTCTCAGTTGGGATATTTTGCTTTTTTAGACATCCCTATAAACTTAGTTTTTCATAAGCAGATCTATTGTTGAAAATTTTGTAGGAAAGGTTGGCTTGAAGAGTGGATACCATTGTTAAAGCTGATAGAATAGTTTTCAAATAGATTATGAAAAGCAATATAATTGCTTTGAAAAATGTGATATGAGAGAAAGTTCTCTGCCTTTCTACAAACTCTAGCTGCAGAAAGGATGATAGACCTTCATCCAAAGCTTGCTGAAATCAATGGGAAACTAACAGGCTTTGGCCACATTCTCCCTTTGGTTTGAATTGGTACACAAGTCCAAATTAATTTGTGACTTGACTTTATAAATTTGACTGGAGCTATCATAGGTAACTATTTCAGTCTCTATTTTAGTGTTGTCGGTTAAAACATTTTGCAAGCTATTCCTTGCAAGAATGAAAAGAAAGGGGAATATTTGTGATGCATTGAGCTAGGGTTTTTTAAATCATGCTATGTAAATAACATACATAAAAACCAAAAACAGTAAAGAGGAGGAAATACAAGTTACATCCATAGCAATGGAAATAGCTTTAGGTGTAACTTGTGATAACTTCTCAATGAGGAGAAATCATCTCTGAATACAAGGACATACACAACTTGCAGTGGCTCCAGTGGGGCAAGGAACAAGCTTTGTGCCCGTCTCCGCTTGTCACTTACAACTTCTGTCAGACTGATTAAAAGTTTCCATGAGCTCAGGTCTGCTGCTGACTCACTCTGCTGTAACTGTTACGTGTCACTGGAAGCTGCACAGATCATCTGGGAATCCACACTGACAACCCTCTTGTTTTGAAAGTTACATCTGGTTAGCATAATATATTTAGTTTCTTTGCTGGTGATCGGTTTATTTAAATTATTCGGTATTACTGCTTTTAAAATGAAAGATGAGTTTCTTTGTCAAAAATGTATGGAAGTACTCCATGACTGCTTCTACAAAAATCACAACCTCAGCCAGAATATTTTTTTAAAAGGTGGAGCATACAGCTTAGGTCACTTAAAGTTCAGCTTAGTGGGGTGCAACACACCGTGGCACAGAGTTTTGTCTTAAATTTGTAGGTTCTTGTAAATCAGAAAACCAGCGAACAGCCTAGTGCCTTTTTTCATACCATGAGCATCCCTTCCTCAGACAACATGTGGGAGTTAGACTTTACTGTGGAGAGTGGTGACACTGACTATGCCAGGGCGTTTCATCAAGGCACAGAATCCCAGAAGAGTTGCAGCTGGCAGGCAGCCCTGGAGCTCCCCCATACCCCCCTGCTCAGGCAGGGTCAGCAGCAAGCAGGCTGCCCAGGGCTGTATCCCATCGGGAAGTGTATATCTCTGAGGACGGAGATCCACAGGCCTTTTATAGGCCTGCAGAAAGCTGACTGTATAAAGGACATGAGTCTGTATCCATCCTTTGTCAGTATTGTGTGAAATTTGTCATAATCTTCTTTGAAATTATTGCGAGGTTCATGAAGATTTGATTTTTTTTTTCCCTCTCTTCTAAAATGCAATATTCATATTGGGGGTAAAAAAAGAAGAACATTTTTCTTACTCCATTCCAAGACTGAACACAGAAAGTATCAGACATCTCACAAGAGAGATGGATTTTATGGTAACTCTGGCATTATTTTTCAGCTCCCATATATTGATATAACTTGGTCTGACTTTAAATAACTAATGGAGTTACTGGCTGAATCCAGACAAACTCTGAAAATTTTGAGGCTCAGTAATCATCATGCCTAGAGGGAAACAGTTCCGAATGACCTTCCACTTTTCATTATGTCTTTATGCAGAGGATATCTCAGAAGTTGGTGGGAGAATGCCCTGCTATCTCAAAATTGGGTGTCTGATCCTTTTCCATACATTTCTTTTTCTCTGATTTCTCCTCAGTGCCAAAATACATTCTTCATAGGTTTTATAAACAACTGTCAGATCTTTTAGGTCACAATACAGAAGCTTTCTGCCCCTGTGTTGGAAACTCATCCTCTAGTTAGAAACGGTCTCAGAACCTGGTGAGCAGTTGACAAAAATAAGAGTTTGTTATGAAAACTAAGTAATGATTAATGTCTTTACAGGAGACCAATGTGTTTGTTTCACTTCTTGTCAGTGTAACACAGGCTGTTACACTACTAATTCAGCCCTTACTTGTGTGAAAAATAACCTTATTGAGAACCACTAGGTCCCTGTTACGTAAATACTCACAAATTATATTGAACTGACTGGAGAGGGAAATGGGTTTTGGGAGGGATGTATGGTTTTTTCTTCAATAACGCATTTTCTTAAGCTCAACTAGTAAAGTTTTTTTATCAGTGCCCATCTTAGTTTACTTAGTTTGTGCAAATATATGAGATGATAACCAAACATCAGATTATACTGTGTGGTTTAAAAGGGAAGGTCTTCTATGTGACCTGAATTTTGAGCTGATAGTTACAGATAAAGGCACTCAGGCAATTGCCAGCACCTGCAAAGCGAACTGTTGATGCTGTTGCTGCTCTGGGAGTAGGATCAGCCCAATGTTGGCATGTTAAAATTGGTGGTAGTTTTGACAGGCTATGGAGAATATTCCTGAGGAGTGAAAGTAACACAAGATAGCTTTGGGGTTTAACTGTTTGTGTTTTAGCAAAGGTTTTGTGGAACTCCTGGGGGAAGGACGATAGTGTACGTTACCCAGAATGTTAATGCTGTGCAGAAACACCAGAGCTAGAGATGGGTAACCAGCAGAGCAAGATGTAACTGTCTTGGCAGAGTGCAAAATAGTGTAGCCGCCTTGCTTTGTGTACCTGAGGGAGCTGACAGAGAGAAAGCCCAAGTGTCTCTTCATGTTGCATTGCCTCATGATCTGGTGACCTTTGGCCTTGCATAGTGGTTTTTATAAATACTTTACAGACAAAAATCCAATTACTGAAAAGTGAAGTTTGTTTAGAAGAACCTGAAACTAAAAAGCATCATAATCTGAAGTGAACATTTCCTTTCTCAAACACATACCACCTAGTGAGAGATATTTGGAACATACAACTGATTTCTTTTGTAATCTGCAGTATTCCTTCCTTGCCATTCTTCAGATTTGATGAAAACACTGTCCTTTTGATGAGCTCATACTTCAATTAAACATCTCCATCAAAAAAAAAAAAATTCTTCTGTAAGAAGAAAGATTTCATTTTGTATTCCAGTATCCTCTTCTACTACCTTTTTCACCCTTTCCAATACAAACTCAGTCATCCTTTACATCAGCAAAGCTAACAGACCTTTTTACTGTCACTCAAAATAAATTAGCAGCCCCATCTTTGCTCAGTACTGGAAAAAACACTTCAAAAACACATGCACATTTGGTTACCCTTTGGGGAAGAAGTTAGAGGCTATGGCTATGTTATGGAGTGTGATTTTTAGGGTCTCCAGAACACAGCTATTGCAGAAAGCAGTGGCGAGAGCCAGCACATGCATTCTCAGCCCATATGACTTTTCATGTCTTTTCAAATTTATTAAATCTATGGAAAAGAAACATTTAGTGTTGTTTTCAACGGTCTTACAGAATATCTGAAATCCACTGAATTTGCTTTATATGCTGTATTTGTTTTACAATATTAGTTGTGGGTTTTTTCAGCTTTACCCCAGACTCTCTTTTTTCCTATTTTTCCAAATTTTTCAATGCTTCAAGTCAGAATAGAAGTCTTCCTACGGAACTCCCAGGAAAATCGCTACACTCTAAGCCACAGGAGCCTTCCCTAATGGGTGAGCTTAAGAAATTTCCCTGTAGAGTCTTTCTTTCTCATTCAGGCTGGTGAAAGGCTGCCATCTTCCTGCAGAGCTGCTCCTCTCCTTGGAGCTGCTCCTCTCCTTGGGGCTCCTCCTCTGGGAAAGAGCAGCATGTTTCTGCTACTCTGCTTATTTGGAGAAGGAATACTAGTCTGCTGCACAAAAATCATCTCTTCCTTTCAAATAAAGACCCTTAAAGTGTCTGTAACATATGTGGAGAATAGACAGGATTCCCTTTTTTTTTTTAGAAAAAAGATGTTTTCTTTGATTTTACATGTGGTAAGCTGTGTCCTGTGCTTTGCCCACATTCTTTGGGTATCATTTATGATAGCATTTATATTTGAGGTTTCAGGGTAAAGCCACACTTAAAACACTGGCTTCCTTGGAAAAATATTTGGTGAATAATAGTATCTTTCCAAGAAACGAGTCAGTGCTAGAAAGAGAATAGTTTTGTTGGTACAGGTAAAAGCAAATAACCAGCAAATACAAGTTCTTAGACCTCTAGAGGCAGAATTTGGTTCCAGAGCTTTTAATCTTCACTCATTAAAACTCGATTTCATCCTAACTCCTGGGGCTGAATTTCCTGGTCTGCTCATTCAGCCTTCCTTGAAGGTGAGTGGGAGAGAATATGATGAGGAAGTAATAATGGAGAGAGAAGTGAAGGGCTAAGGCAACCCACTGCAGAGCTCTTGAGACTATACAGCAGGCAGTGAAATGTGCAAACAGTATTACAAACGGCTCTTGCGGTCATTAATTTTATTACTATTGGAGAAAGTTCTACATATACAGCTGATTTTCCTGCTGCTTCCAGATGGGGTCATAGCTGGGTCACTCAAAGGCATATGCTTTCTTCCTTCTCTTTTTCCCCTCCTTTCAGAAAGGAATAATTGTTTCTTCCCAGCTGTTTGGATTCTTCAGTTAACTCTCTCAGTGCAGTTTTCCACAGGAGTGTGGTATTACTGCTGCCCAGCTCCTGGTAGATTGCACAACATTTGCTTTTTCTCCAATATGCTACATACATTTTGCAGCGTCTAAAATAGGAGTGATTACCGAGCACAATGTTACATTTACTGGATTTGTTCAGTGATTAGGTGTGATCATGCTAATACAGCTGCATTACGGGTGTTCTACTACTAGTAGAGCTGTGCAGCAAAATTAAAAGCATTCATATCATGCTGTTCCATGAATTATATTCATAGCCTGCTGTGCTCTCTATTAGAAAGCAAACAGTTACTGTGAGGAGGTGTACTGAAGAATTGCCTCCCTGCTAGCAGTCTGTCTTCTCCTATCAATTTGGTGAGCCAGGGGCTGCTGAATAAAAGTGACATTGTGAAGTGTCTTGTCTCAAGAGAGCAATTATGCCACACCTAGCAGAATTGTCTTACTCTCCATGTTATCTAGAATTGAGCTTCTCTCCACTTTGGTAGCTGCAGATTTTACTACCATCTCTCTGCCTTGCCATCCGCCAGAGAAATAACACCTTCCTGACTAGAACTGACCCTTTCTCCTCCTTGTATACTCTGCATACTTAATACCCCTTTCCTCTCAGCATTGCCATCCTGGAATTATTATTTTATAATTGCTTGTTTCTCTTCTAGTTGGTCCCACTTTGGATGTTTCCTGAATAACAGCACATAATCATCTCTGTTAGTGTGCATACAGTGCAACCCAGGTGGATTCATTCTCATCTCTCAGCCATCTTGTTTATTGCCAGCCTCACTGAAGTGCTGGCAAGGTTTTCATTTCCCATTGGCATGCTTTTTATAGGCTTCTGAACATCTTGCGGAAAGACGCACACCATGATTATACCTCACCCAGTGGACACTTTTGGGTTTACTGACTTTTAGCTCCATTTGTCTCTTACTAATTCTGTAATTCTCCAAAAACGTCCCGCTCATTGCAGTCTCGGTTCACTGTCTGTATTTACAGCATGGAACCAAAAACCTAAAGCTGGGGAGCTCTGACAGTGGGCACTGCTTAATACTGGCCCATCTGCTCAGAGAGGCACTTCCTCATGGAGGGACAGGCTGTGACGTGCTACTGCGAGTAACGATAACCCATTGGTTTCAAAAGGAGCATCTGCACAGCAGGGTTCTGTTTTGCTTGAGTTAAAGCCGGTGCAGTCTAGCCCATAATGAGCACATAAGTTAAATCATATTTTTAGGTTTAATGGAATTACTCATGATTTACATTGCTCTAATTGCTCCAAATCAGTAAGCACCCTTTTCCTACAGCACAGCAGTACAGCTGCAGCGGAAATGGATTAAGTATAAGAGTATCTGCCTTTTATTAGAAGCCACCATTGATTTAATTCATCTGAGGCAAATAACTAGATGAAATAATTAGCTGCAGTTTAACCGTCTTGTATCTGAAAGTGATGTCTGAGTCCAATAGACCAAAAATGATCATTTAGTGTGACATCTTTTAAAAAGTCTGTTAAAAAGTTCTAGAAAAAAATAAAACATTTTCTTTCACATGCTGTTGAGGAGTAAATTACAAAGACATTTATGGAGTTTTACATATATACATTTGTGCCTGGCACAGAGGTTATATCACCTTCTGAAATGAAATATTTGTACAGCTGCTGTAATAACTTTGTCTCTCTTGAGTGACAAAAGGAAGCAAAACCATAAGTCAAAGCTTAGCTTAGTGCAAGGTGTGAAAATAAAATGTGACTCATACACTAAATAGGATAAATTTTTAATACCCTGTTTATTGGTTGTGTTTTATGAATGGTGAATATTGGATTCTCTTTACAAGCATTTCTGAATTGTTACATGCAATGCGTCTCTTAGAAATCCCTTCATGGACTGTCGGGTAGTGCTGACTCTTCCTTTAAAGAGACATCGTTGTGCAGTGCTGTTTGAAATGAGGCCAGAGAGGAGATTTCCATGCCTAGTGTATTTTCTCTGTGTGATCATTCCTTAGCAGAAAGAATTCACACCCAGATAAAGAATATATACCTATATTGCAGAGGACAGTATTTGTATTAGGAACCTCCCATAATTCAGGAGGCTAAATGCGGAGAAGAAAGGGAATAGGTAGTAAGGATCTTAATCTACAAATTCATGCCTGCATTTACACAGTCCAAACCAAGGACACAGCAGCAGACAAAGGTGTCTTTTTCTTTCTCTTGGTTTCTGCAAGATCATTACCTGTGGCTTTTTGGCAGTGCTGTATTATTCCATTCTAGCACTGTTTCTTTAGAAAATTTGGGAGAAGGTGGGTTATGATGACACTGTCTACCTCTCTCCTGGCTTACCTGTCCTTGCCACCCTCTGACGTAGTTGAGTCTGTTCACCAATTTCAGGGAAATTTGGGAGTGAAATGACAATTGCAAAGATAGTGTTCCTGTAAGTTTTGAAAGATTGCAATATAAACTCATCCTTTAGAAGAGATCAAAGAATCTAATTCAGATTCATTTGCCCCAGCCACTAGAGAAGTTTCAGAGCTTAGACCTTACTGGGCATGCAAGTCAACTACCTGGAGGCACAGCTGTGTGGAAAATCATGCTTCTCTTTGTAGAGTTGTTATTTCTTACTACAACCGAATTCTGTCTTTAGTCTTAAGATGAAACTGATCTTTCTGTACATGTTTTATCGGAATTTATCAGTCATGTTAAAAAAAGATAAATAAGAAGGGAAGCTGCTTGAATTCATCGCTCCTAAGACCTTTGGTTTATAACTGTGAAATGACCAGAGGAAAGAACATTTCACCGTATTGTAATTTATGGTAAAAGCTGCCACAGAGAATGGCAAGGTGCAGTTCATATAATAAAATACATTCTGTGGGAAGATAAACTGAAGTGAGCAATATGTCATCTGCCTTGAATGGGTATGGCGATAAATAAAAGTGACTTTCTTCTTAAAAACACTGACGAGCATTTCCTTCCAAATACAAATGGAAGGCACAGAATGGACTGCTCTTATCAAAGTTTCCAAAAAGCTACAGAGAGGCATAGAGGCTGTATATGCACAGGCAATAAAGCAAGGTCAGTAGAGTATGTGAAGAGGGTTGTACTGAGGGAACTTTCAGAAAATTTGTGGTTGATATCTGCCATGAGGGCTATTGGACATCCAGTGTGGGTATAATGACTCAGGATACAGGAGAAAAATTTTCTGAAGTAGGGAAAATAAATTTCCCAAGCATCATTAAAATTGTTTCTAAACACCCGGCAGTAATGTAGCAAGAGCTAATGAAGATGACACAGGCAATGGAAACAGGGAATTTAGGAATGAAGGTAACTGATCACATATCAGGAAGCACTAAGACATGCCAGAGTGAATGAAGCTGGTTTCCCACAGTTTAGCATCCAGGTTAATTGAAATTTCAGCTGAAGCTTTAGGGTTGGAGTATTTATAAAGCCTCTGCTTTGTGTTCACTAGTTTCTAGTGAAGAAGAGGGAATTCTGCTGCAGCCTGCTGTGATCTGTCTCCTCTGATTGGCTGCTCATTTTCGTAAAACTTGTTGGAAATTAATAGCTTTGACACCATCAGACTGAGATGAAAAAGATCATTTTGTCAAAATGAATTGAGGGATGGGGAGTGGAAGAGAGAGACATGCGCACGCATATATCCACACTCAGGCAGTGTGGTCATGTGTTTCCTGAGGAAGCCAGGCTAAAAAATAAAGGTCCAAACAAGAGTGAATGATGCTTCTTTCTCTTCTTATCTCTTGACTGTACTTCTGACCAGGCTCACACTGTTAATCTTAAGATTTAGAACACTGTCCTTAATTTAAAGTTGACTTGCGGGGGCAGAGGTGACTGTGATTTGTAAATAGAAGGAAATGAGCCCTGGCCTTTAGCTGGCACAGGACAGATTAACAATCAATAGTCCAGCAGGACAGATAAATCACAAAAGCCAAGTCAAATCCTGTACAGTTAAAGGCCAAATGGATGGTCCAGATCCAGGACCATGCCTTGTGTGGAAGGCAGGATGGATGCTCCTCTCTTTTGCAAATTTCTGACATGAGGGTTGACAGTTGGTCCTGATAAATAATGCAGAATCCTCAAAAGAGAGGCAGCTGCAGTGTGAAAGGGAGAATGGAGAGGCAAAGCTCCTGGTCAGGCTGCGTAGGAGGAGCGTGGCTTTACAACAGGTCCTGCAATGAGGACAGTTCTATGGCTGTATGGGGCACACAGGGTTGACTGGAAGACCTAGCCTGGTTTGGGGCATCAGCCTTCCCAGGGCCATGGCAGGGCAGCTTGAAAATTGGAAATGAAGGAGGGGTTATTCAGATAAGTTGTCATTGCCCTTAGCTCTGATCCTTGTATTGTGGGCTCTTGTCACACAACACAGCTGTGGCTGTGCGTTCTCTTCCACTGCCTGTCCCGTTTGGGGCACAATTGAGAATTGCTGCGTCCAACTCTGCCCTGCCCTGGCAGGAGGGAAAAAAACACTTCAGCAATCCAGCTGTTGGCTTGACACAGCTAATGCATTTCAAAGTGGGTGGAATCGAGCAAGGATCAGGTTGTTAATAACACAGATTTCTAAATGAGTGGATTTGTAATGTTACCCAGACTAGCAAGTAATTCCAGCAGCCTTACAACATCACCCTTAATCAGAAAATATTTGTCCCGCATCCCATCGCATATTTGAACTCAAAGTGGTGCCAAGAAGAAAAGAGAGGCAGAGTCCTCCAAGAAGATTGAATTGAACCTATCTGTCCACTTAATATCTGAGTGTTGAAAATTTTGTCAGCTTATAAGTTTCACCAGTATTGCACTTTCTCAAGAGAAAACATTCAAAACGTGCCAAAATGCACTTGGCTGTGATCCTATCCATGTATTCAGCTAGAGCAGATAGTCAGCATTTGATGCGGGTCAGATTTGAATCACGCAGGGAATGAAAGTTTTATAAACCCCAGACTGAGCTGAGATACCACATAGGCAGGCAACACCTGGCTAAGATGAATGGCATTTACCTGTCATTAATGAAAGGTTGTCACTATGTAGCTGTACGGTTAGCATCCATGTGCAGTGTATGTACATACACACGCACACTTGCAGTGGGAGTAGGAATACAAAAAGGCAGAGCAGGCACACCCCTTCTGTTTCATCTTCATAAAAGGCTCCTGCGGCTTTTCCCCTTGCTAAGCTTGGAGTACAGAAGTACGAAAGAATAAAAGCAGCGCTCTAGCTCATGATGCACAGCCCTGGAGCAGCCATGGGCTTTACAGGAATGACATTTACAGCTGACATCAGATCTGAGTATTTGCATTGGATTTCAGTGTCAGCATTGGAGGTGTGGCTTAGCAGGGACAGTGTTTCAGTCTTCTGATCCAGCTAAGAGGCAGCTCCGGCTGAGAAGATACTCACTCCCCTCGTCTCTGCTATCCTGCTTGCATCTGACTCCTCCCTCCTGCAGCTCAGAACAGCGCAGGGTGAATCCAACAGCCTCTCATTTCTACTATGTTTCTCCCCGAGCTACTAGAGCTTGAACATACCTGATATTCTGCCTTCGTTTCACCTGAACTCGTGAGTAAGGCACGTTGCCTGATATCTGTCAAAAGTGAATGGCATGTTATTACCTGAAGAGCCTAAATTAACCATCTTCCAGTACTGAAGGGATTATGAAGAACTGCATTTTTTTCAGCACCTTTGATACTTCATTGTTGCCTGAATTTTCGAGAGCATGAGTTGTTCTGGTTATCAAGGGTGCTTTCACCTGAATATTTCTTCATTGGATGCCACAAAAGAGAGTCTAGGTTAACAAAGAAACTTGTGATGTGGAGCTAACTGTTCAGGTTTCAGCTAGTGAAAACTTGCAGAGTCAGTGAGAAGGCAAAGAAAAAAATTTGCCAAGGACGATGTCGGTAACGCCTAGTAATTTGTCACTCAATGGGACAAGCTTCTTCGCTGAAAATCATAGCATTATGGATAAGCCTAGCGAGCAGAGAACTTTGAATGTCTTTCTGTTCTGCTTGACTTTCATCATTGCATTCACAGCACTTCTGGGCAGCATTTATTCACTAGTTTCCCTGCTGAAAATGCAAAACAAAACCACGGTTTCAATGATTGTGACCTCTTTGTCAATAGATGATTTGATCAGCATCGTGCCAGTGATTATTTTCATGCTCACCCAGTGGTCAAGTGACGTCCTCCCCCAGCCTCTGTGCACCACCTCAGCGCTTATATATTTATTCCAGGGAATTTCTAGCAACCTGAAAGGGTCTCTTATAGTTTCTTACAACTTCTACACCATCAATAAAACAGAGACAATGAGCTGCAGCACTTCCAAGCGACAAGTGAGCATGGTATGGGCCATTCTTACCATTTGGATTGTCAGTTTGCTGATCTGCATTTTGCCTCTCTGTGGTTGGGGCAAGTACATCCCCACCTCCTGGGGTTGCTTCACTGACTGTGCCAGTTCCTATATCTTGTTTTTATTTATTGTCTACTCGCTGTGCTTTTGCCTCCTCACAGTGCTGTCTGTTCCTCTAACTTACCAGCTGTTGTGCTCAGATGAGCAACAGCTATTACACATTGATTACCAGGAAATCTCTCGAGGCTACATCACCCCTGGGACACCTGCAGGCTGCAGTACTGCTACCCCATCTCTGTCACCGGTGGACCCTGTGGATAAAACCCTGAAGCATTTCCAAAACGCGTGTCCAAGCTCGGAGGCAGTTTTTAGGAAAGGTGTGGCTGAGAGCGGTGCACTCGAGCCCCGTTGCATGCACAGCATACAGAGCAGGAGCTTCACGGTGGGCTTTGCCCAGAAACGGTTCTCGCTGATTCTTGCATTGACAAAAGTCATTCTCTGGCTTCCAATGATGGTAAATTGTCAGATTGCTTTACTTTCTCATGTTTACTTATATTTAAATGGGATGTGAGTTGGTGTGCCATGTATTGAAATAGATGAGCAGTAGCCATTGCAATTGTTCCTTACAGGATAGTTTGTGCCAGCAAAAGTCCTTTAAAGCAGGTCTCTGTCACTACATGAATTTAACTGGCTTTCAGCAGGTTTGGCAGAGCCTGATTCATCAGTATGTTACTCTATCATCACATCATTTGTATCACCTGAATAGAGGGATGAATAAGGTCCACCCTTTTGTATTGCCAGCTGTCTGACAAGCATTTGCTCAGCATTATGGGGGTCTGTGAATTGTACTAAGCTAGCTCTTCTGCCCCTCCTCACAGCTGTGAGTCACGTCCTTTGCCAGACTGGTTAAAAAATAGGAGTTTATTAGAAAAATGAGGTTTGATTGTATCTCTGTAATCTCTGTAGTACTGGGGGCAGGGGGAGGGAGTGCTGTCTGTGTGCATGCACTACTATATTTGGAAACAGTTACATTCATGTATAGTTAGAAAGGAGTCTGTTGAGAACACGGAACATGGGTCTGGGGCAGTGTTATCCCAGTCCCCAGGATGTGTACAGAGTCAGCACCTGAGCTTCTCTCAAGGGAAAGAGAGCATTACAGAGCATCTGCAGTGCAGCCCTCTGTGGTGCTAAGTTCTCTCCTGTTCCCCACCAGGAGTTGGGGTTCCTCAATACCATGCAGGAGAGACTGCGTTAGCAGTGCCTTCTAAGTTGCTTGGATTGCGCGTTGCTTGTTTTAATGGTGCTCAGATGTATATATTTAGCTTAAGAAAGGGCTTTTCTGAGAAAGGCAGAATGAAGAGAGTCTCTTGTCGGTGTATTTTCTCTACTCTCTGTTCAAAACAAAATTGTTAGGCTCAGCAAACATTAATGACAACCTGTGTCTTTTACTTGTGTCGTATTAATGGTGAGATCTTCTGTTTATTCCTGGAAGTATCTCATGTGCCTGAAGTGATTTAAATTTCAAAATGCTCTGCCTTTCAGATACAAATGGTTGTCCAGCACATTACTGGTTTTCAAAGCCTTTCATTTGAGACGCTTAGCTTCCTGCTGACTTTGCTGGCTGCCACAGTCACCCCAGTATTTGTCCTGTCGGAACACTGGATCCACCTGCCCTGTGGCTGCATCATTAATTGCAGGAGGGATTCTTATGCAGTGTCTTCAGAAGAACTCAAAAGTAAGTATAGAAGGGTGACATGCAGCTGGAATGTATCTTGTAGTAAACAGGATAGGAAGTTAGTGTCAGTAGCAGTACTTTGTACTGCTTGAAATAATTTACGTGAATTATACAGACATTATTCAGAACAGTAAATGAGACTCACAACATTCGTGCAAGACAGCTGGAGGGAAATAGTGGATGCTGAGGCACAGAAGCTTGGCTGATTTTCCCAGGTCACTGTCAGATCTTCTAGCAGATTCTGATGGACTCTGAATCCCAGTTTTGCTCTCTTTTCCTACCCTGGGAAAGATGTATCTACCAAAATCTGACTTCTACTAATCAAATACATGGAACATGCTAAACATGTTTAACGTTGTGGGGGAAAAAACCATGCTAATTGCAAGCAAATTATAAGAAGGAGAGGAGCTATTGTTTGTACACCTGTGCTGTAGCTACTAACCAGAAATCACAGCAACACCAATAAGCAAAGAGCGAAGGACATGATTTATGGGAGGGGCCTGTATCTCAGTGTGTTCATGCCGCTTGTTGAAAGCTGAGGAACTCCTACACAGTTTTTGCCTAAAAATATTTCCCTGCATGTTTATAAAGTTTACCTTGGTGTAACAGAGGATGCCAGACCTTCACTGGTAACCTTCCTGGAATCTTCTAAAGCCCTGTTTTTCTCTGGGCCTCCATGTAAAACCAGCTGGAGGAGTCCCTGCACACGCTGACTGCCACAGCCTGTCTCCTGCAGTTACACGACTTTTGTTCTTTTCATAAAGAACTTGATCATGTGGTAATACTCTGTCAGAGAAACAGAAGAAGAAGAAGAAATACAGCAATCACTCCATGAACTTACTGCTAGTGAAAAACACATTTAGGCTTCTGTGAACATGAACAACATCATCATATTTGTGGCTAAAAGACTGCATAATGCTTTCCTGTAAATTTCCTGGCCACAGTTACTTATGAAATACATGAACATCGGAGACTGAGGTATCTGCACAGAGGGACTGCATTTTGAATTACAAATGAAAATACATTTCCAGTGTTCTTCTGAGAGAAGTGTTTCTTATTTAAATGTTTTATTGAAGCTTATTATACCTACTAATATAAGTTTAGTATCTTTATTAGTGATGAATTTACATTAATTACACACAAATGTATGAATTTATGTTCATGCATGTTTGCTTTCTGGGACAACTGAAAATGTATGAACTTAAAAAAATTCAGCTATTCAACAGTAGGTAATTATGGAAAGTTTGAAGGATAGAAATCTGCCACAGGATATTAAATACATCTGTATCTGTTAGATGTCTCTTAACATATAATACATATGTTCCAGTAAAAATATAGTAAGGAAGTGTACAAGGAAGGAGGATAGAGCAATAGTTGATTTTTTAATTTGCATTCATAATTATTATCAAGAATAACTTAACAGAAAAATAATTTCAATTTCCTATTTATAATACTGCAATTATATTAGTATATAAAAATAATAGATTTATGCATTAATCTTTCAGAAGTGAGAGTTGTAGTGCTAGAGTTTGATACACTTGTCCCTTGAGGCCTGGTCCAAGGGGAATTGAAAGTGCTGGCAAGTTTTATTTAGAAAGTTAGGAATAGAATAGAATAGAATAGAACAGAACAGTTCAGTTGGAAGGGACCTACAAGGATCATCTAGTCCAACTGCAGAAGTTAAGAGCTAAATGCTTCTGAGGATCTGGGTGTTGTTTCCCATTCTCTGGAGTTAAAAGTCCTCTGACATCAGTGGATGAATTCCTGAAATTCACTGCATGTTTAGGGAGAAATAAACTCCTGAATCCTAGAGAAAAGCCATTCTCATTCATGGCTTTCACTTGCTTTGAACACATTCTCCAAGTGCATAATGGCTTGTGCTGCAACTGATGCCGTTTTAACTGCTTTCCCAGAGAGGATGACTGCAGTTCATCACGAAGGCAGTTTATTTCAGATGTATTTGATAATGCTATTTAGAGAGATAAATATACAGCAGATGGAGAAGTAGCAGTTACAAAATAATTTAAAATAAATCTGTGACTTTTAGATATTTGTACTGAAGACTATTCTCAAGTTTTAATGTAATGACTGCTAAGGTCAGAATTTCACCCACAATTAAATATGATCTAGTAAGCACACAAACTGTTGAATAGAAACAAAGGTTGTATAAAGGTATCCCCATACTTTTTATTTTATAATTTAGCATGAAAGGTTTGGTGGGAAGATGATTTCATTAGTTAAATAAAAGGCACTTCTTTAGTTACTGCATAATGTAAGATGAAAAGGGAGAGTATGAAGAATCTCAGGTAATTTGTGTTAGAAGGGAGGAAGAATGAAAGGGTATAAATAATGACTGAGAATTTTTATTTAATTCTTCAATCACTGTGTAAGATTAGTTGGAGCACTGAATTTAGAATGGAGAATATACAAAAATTTCATTGTGTAAATACTTCAAATATTTATTTTTTTATTGTAGAATTCTGTTTTTCTTGCTTAACTATTGATATCGAAGGTTAGTTATAGATTCTCAGGAATATTTTATCATTTTGTACATTGTTTCACCTTCAGGAATATAGCTGAAACAGGCTGTGAAAAAAAAGAGTATGACAAAATTTAAATTTTTTCTTCTTGTGTATATCCGACAAAATATCATATATCGTAGTGGTTTTGAAAATGGCAGGTAATCTACCAGTTTCTGGGAATCTGGTAATCCATTAATTTTGGAACGTATAATTTCTGAATTCATTAAGAAGGCAGTATAATAACATACTGTCTGCGAAGTCTTTCTTCTCAACAATTCATTCTTTTTATGGATAGAAAATTGTCTGTTTCTAGCAGTAGTTAAACAATTTATTCCATGTTTTAGAATGTCATTTTCACTGTGAGTGTAATCTCATTTGTCTTCTTGGTTTTGACTCTTCCAATGTGACATTTCTTTCCTTTCCCCTTAGCCAAACGCAGGGGTTTCGAATTCAACCTGTCGTTCCAGCAAGGTTATGGAATCTACAGAATATCCCGCGAAAACCACCACCGCCACGACGGGGGTGGTCAATCTACGTCCTGTCACAACCTGGTGAGCTACGGCTGCGGTAGCGCGGACGAACCTCGGGGAGGGAGCGACGACCCCCCCCGCTGTGGGAAGGCGGACTTCAGCACCACGGCCCCGGCGGACAGCTCCCGGGACGCCCCGGCGGGCCCCGCGGCCGCGCCGGCCCCGGGCCAGGAGGCGAGCGCCGACCGCCGCCTCCTTCCCGACGAACCGGGAACCGACCGCCTCCTTCCCGACAAACCGGGGACGCACCGCCTCCTTCTTCCTGAGAGACCGGGAGCCCACCGCCTCCTTCCTGGCAAACCGGGAACCGCGAGAAGAGAAGAGGTCAGAAACTTTGAGAAGTCGACCTTTTCCGAGGGACCAGAACGGAGGCTGTCTCATGAGGAAAGCCATAAACCTGAACTCACAGACTGGGAATGGTGCAGGAGCAAATCCGAGAGGACCCCTCGGCAGGTAAAATAGGAATTTGCCCTTATTTTTTTCTGATAAGAAGAACTACCTTACCAGAAAATAAGGATAATTTTCACTACATTGAAATTACTATTAGTCCTATTGGTAGTGTAGTTACTTTTAGTAAAAATCATGCTCAGCATTGTATATTTTAGTAACCACACACCTATTTGCAGATTCTGATCCTGCAATAATTTCTCACTTGTCTTCTCAGTCATAGGTTTTTAATTATTATTAACTATTTTGTGTGCACCTGCATGATCCGTATATGGTAAGAATTCAGTATGAATTATGTTAATTCATCTTAATGAATAGGAATTTTATCTCCAAAAGACTCCAAAAGATTACATTTTCAAGAGTATTTCCAAGCATCTGGTGACTTTTTTCGTCATGCTTAAGTTTTGGGTAGGGGAAAAAAGAGGACTGCAAAACCAAACATGGATGGTAAGTCCACAGAGAAATGCAGATTTCAATCTGGGCACAAAGATTCGTATTAGATTCAAACAAAAAGATTCCAAGTATTATATTGTTCATCCCTTTCCTTTAGATTGTGGATAGTTATTGGCAAGAAGAAATTCTGAGAAGTGTGTTAGTTTGCAGGAGCTCTGAGGGAAAAGTGAAGGTGGAGTCTTAATACATTAGCGCTTCAATTGAAAGACTTGTTAAAGGTGTCTGCAACCTCAGCTTGTGTAGTTCTTTGGACAGAGGTTCTGATTCTGCTCTCTCACATTTGCTGTGCACTGTACTGCATCCAACAGCTTTTCACAGCTCGGGAGAAAGGGAATATCAAAAACCATAGGCTTTGAGGACATGCCATCTAAAATTACTAGAGAGCACTCCAATCTTTCTGTATAACTCTTTCACCTAAAGAGGTGTCCTATTGAATGTACCACCATTGCCACAAAAGCTGGGGTTTGCTTTTGGTTATCTGATTGCAGGACTACGGTCTGTTCCAAGAGCAGACTACTCATTTGCCTATTCCTTGCTGTGCTGATAATGGCATATCAAGGACAGCAGGATCACCGATTTCCTCAGCTTAGAGGCGTTTTGATTCTGCCATGACAAACCTTGTTGTTAGCACGCATACTGGGAGGGTCTGCACTGACTTCTGACTAGGGTTGGGTTCAATGCTAAGGAAGAGCCGTGAGAGAGAGTTGCCCAAAACTGCTACTTGTAGAATGGCAGACTGAAATTGGATCCAGCAAAAGGACAGCTATTATCTCATGTAAGAACGTGGACTTCAAGGAGAACTGCCAAGCTTTACTTTTATTTTCTATAATCAGTGTTTGTTTAAGGGACAAAATTTCACAACTCAGGTGGAATGCCCTTAATGGAAGAAGGGAAAGATTGTTAGCCATTCCTTGTCAACTGTCTGTTAAGCAGGCAATGAGTATGAGGATTTTCTGTCTCCTGAAAATTCATAATTATGAACCAAAGGCCAAATGCTGATATGAGGCACCAGGTGAGCCTGCAGTGTGATATCTGTAGTGGAAATTGAAATGAGCAACAAGTGTTTATGCCTGTGGAATTTACATGATGCTTTCGTCACATACTGGACTCTAAAAAGCATCTCAGAGTGGCCTGAGGAGTGAAAAGAGGTAGTACTGTATCATGCAATTATCTGTTCCTTCTGTGTGCACCTTTCCCGTGCTATGGCATTTATGCTCCAGTACACAATTTTGGTCTGCGTAGTGTATATAGTGGTCTTCTGGCAGCATAGATATGTACCCATTTTCAGCATAAACCAGGGCAGTTCTGTGTACATATAAGTACAGTTTTCATGTTTTTTATGTGACACAGTCATAGGTTCATATTGCTGCTGTAAATTGACTCTGAGACAACTTAAAATGTCAGTTCTGCCTGCTCACCTTTGGAAGTTTCCTTGGCGGAATCCAAAAGGAGCCAGTATTGGCTTTTGATTTATTATGCATGAGCAACCAAGAAACACATGCAGAAGGACTAAACCAAAGAACATTGAAGTATTTTTAAAAATATTTTATTACTATTTGAGTAATAAATAGTAATACTATTTGAGGTTGAGTTTTCATTTTATTTGATTAAATTTCAGGAGCTTTTGTAGTATGTGGCAAAATTACTGCTTTTCTTCTATATTTGCACAGTGAGAAGTTCATATTGGACAAAGGAAAAGCGTATCTTCCATTTTTCTCTAGGATTGTGACATTGAGAGAAAACAAGAGTGTGTATCTCTCTTCTAAGGAATAAACAAAAACTTAATTGAAAACTTAAATGCTCAGGAGGATGATTTTATGTTTGGGGAAAGCTGTTTCTTGTGTCATAAGCAGTTACTCTCCCACTGTCCTTCAGTGGTCACAGAAACTAAAGTATCAGTTGCCTGTTAGTGTCTCCATTGAAATAAGCAGAAGTCTCTGTAAATCTGAGAAACACGCTTCCAGGTGATGTAGTTACATGCTTATGCCCTATTCAAGGACAATGGAAGCTGGTTGATAATTTTCCAGGAAGGCTTAGTTTTTTCCCAAGCTACCCTGCCAATGTTTGGGAGGGCAAATTTGCATTAAGGAAGTTGAATGTTAAGGTCCAAATGGGAGGGAAGGACTTGACCTTGCCTGGGTTATGAGAACCATGTCTTCTGGAGCGCGTGCTGCCTGGGCTAAGTGAGATTGTCATGCTTTTTTAGCATTTCCTGCAGAACCACGGCTTCTGTTAATCTTTCCAATGTGTCACTTCAGTGAACTCCACAGTCAGTACAGTCTCTCCTTGTTTATTTGAATTCCGATACCTGCTGATACCTAGAACCCCAGTCTTCCTCCCACTGCAACCCTGAGGTGATGCAGGAGGCAGGAATTTGGGCACAATGAAGTTAGAAGCCAAAGTCAGTCTGCCTGTCTGAGTGTTAACTAAACTGTGAGGGTTTGAGTGTGCACTGTGGAATTAAGTAGACATTGGGCATTATAATCAGTGGGAGTGGGGTAAGAGCCTGTGTGAAGTCCACAAGACAGGAGCTGCAGAAGGCCTTAGGGTGGAAAGGACTTCTGGAAGTCACCTAATCCAACCTCCTGCTCCAAGCAGGGCTGACTTCAAAGCTAGATCAACTTGCTCTCGACCTTTGGCACATACGTAGATAAGATGTATAAGATGTATTTTATATCTAAATAAGGGAATCCCCTCTCCCTCTGATAAACACAAGTTTATCATTTGAGTCAAAGTAGGAATTTGTTTGATATTTCAAATTTGACTGATCATCCCTTTCATGAAAAAGCAAATGTTCACTCTGTTGCAGTGTGCAGTGATGAACTACTGTGTTTGTGGGCAGAAGTAAATGATGACTCAACCTGGTTTTAATCTACTAGTTCTTGCTAGACTCGTGCTCCATGTATAGTTTGATTAATAAAGTCAGTATATCACTAGGTTCATCATTAACTGTGGCTCTCCTTGCAGTAGTTTTCAGACGGTGTTTAAAATTAAATAAATTCTTCTTCCCATCTCCTGTCATTGCCATTTCAAATTGCTAGACCTGTGACTTCCATTACAGCAGGTACGAGCATCTCTTTGTGAAGCAGCTGGCAACGACTGCATGTGGATGGCTTTATTTGCCCTGAGGCTTTATATGTCACTTTTGGACATACTTCTTCACTACTTGCATTACAAGGAATCCCAATTCATCCTTCCCTGACATTTTCCAAGTTATAACCTGGTGTGCAGCTGCCAGGCATTAAGGCTCCTATGGTCTAAAAGTTCAAGGCTTCTGAGTTACAGATCTCACTGTTTCTGACATTCAGCATGAGTTTCCAGAGCTTCACAGCACTGACATTTGCTTTGCTGCTGAAAAAGGGCAGAATATGAAACTCCAGCAAGTGTTGTAAAAATAACTTTAATGCATTTCTCAGATGTGTGTTGGATGAAAGATCAACTTGGACCAAACATTAAATAAGTTGAAAGCCACCCCTTTTATATATCCTGTCTGGAAGTCCCTAAGTGTCTAAGAAAAGTCACTTTCTCCACATCACTCTCCATTTCTCACCTTTGTTAAAAAAAGGAGTCTTTCCCTAGCATTTATTGGCCGTGTACTTCTGCTTAATTTGTCAATTAAGCTAGCCAACTGGGGAGAAGGTACCAAACCTTACAAAGAAATGGATGATTATCCTAATAGGATAAAAGTTCCTCATCTTCAGTACTTTCAGACTATAAATGCTTGATCACAGAAATAAATATAGATGTTCTTATTAGAGTACTTCCAGGGTTCTTTTCAATAAGCAGAACTTGTAATAACTTACAGTAGGAGGAAGAATAGCAATTATGCATGGATTTTCAGCTTAGCTGTTAAGTGATGCAGTAAATGTGTCCTTACATGCTGAATTTCCACATAGCAAAGGGCACAGATGCTCGACAAGAGCACTTGAGAAAAACATAATCTCAGTCCTGCACATACTGGTTGAAAATGGACAGTGAGTTGTCTTATAGAAAACTAGAATGCATTGTTCTTACATTAAAATTCTTTTGTCATTTCTGTTGTACTACGTGGTTTGAAAGCTTTTGAAATTAAGAGCTCCCGTGATAGCCCTGAGAGCAGCCGGGTTGGGGTGCTACATTTCTCTGATGCTGTTATTTGGGTTCCCACTCCTGTCGTTGTGCCTTTGTGCTCTTGTATGTTCATGGAGAGGATCTTTTACTCACACAACCAAACAATTTGCAGTTCTGCAGCAAAATGGAGAGCATTGCAGTAATCAAATCTGAAAATTCCATGTTGATTGAAGTTACAGTTGGGAGAACTACAGTCAACTTCAGCCAGGTATTGAAGAAATCATTGTGAGAGTTGCTGCTGCTGAATGAGTAATACAATGTGCATTGCTGTAGCTGACGGGTGTCCCATTTGGAATAAAACCTGCTTTGCCAAGTGCAGTAAGCCAGAACATTTTGGTCAGGGCCAAAAAGGTGTAATAGTCTCATCCTGATCTCCAAACAGCAGCTAGCCAGGCACACAGATTTTTCACAGAGGACAAGTATTTCTTAGCAGCAGGACAAGTAAACCCTTTACAATATCATCCTACTGCTTCCATCAGTGCATCAGCATTGTTTCTGCTGTGCAGATGAAGCACCAAGTAACTGCCTCGGTGTTAGCCTAGTGCTGGCCACAGCATTTTCCTGTACTGCGCAGGTCAGCAGAAATCAGCTGGGTGTTACCAGCTTTCTAAGGGCCTGTTGTCATGCCTTTTTATTAATCCTTCTCATAGCCACTTTGCAGATTGAACAGGAGAGGAGAGAGAAAAGGGAGATGAGATGTAGTATGCAAATAAAAGCAGGCTTGAACAAGCATCGTTTCATGAAAGAATAATTGCCCTAAGTTTCTCCGAGAAAGCTCAGGAGGAAAAGAAGCAACATACTGGAGAACAGTCCAGCCTGAGCGTGCTGTGGTCCAGAAATAAACCCAGCACACATCCTGCTTAGGGTACCTGCAGCAGCAGTTTTATCCTTTACAGGGTCACCTACTACTTCACCCTTTCAAATGGCCCAAGTTATGTGGGACACAACTTGGCTTGAGGAATTTGTTGGCACAAGTAGCAGTGATGAGAATCAGAGCGGGTTGTGCAGAATGGTCTGAGCAACATTTCAGTAGAGGGATGGGTATGAGGGGAAAGGAAAGGCAAGGAGGACTTCTCCCACAAAAGAGAGCACATCCATGCTCATGTTTTATTTGAGGGACCTGTCTGAAATACAGAGACATGTCACTCTATGTTATTTTTAAAAGCCATGAAATCAATAAAAGGTAAACCGTTAACTTGAAATAAATTCTGCTTTCTCTGTAGATACTGTTATTTAGTGTTGCTTATGTAAGGACACGTAACTAGGATGTATACTTCTGCCGCAGATCATGTCAAGGCCATGTTGAATTCCAGAGTTCATAGCAGTGAGTGAGATTTTTACTGGCATTGATTTATAAAATTGACATTGTTTAAAGAAATTTGTGTGTGTGTGTGCGCGTGTTGATTTGTATCAGGCTGGTTAATGAGTTATGCTATCTTTGTAGGTATCTGTAATGATCTGGAGGTAGAAATACCTTAATCTGGTAACATTAAAATGATGATGCTACTCGGGAGATGCAGTGCAGCTGCGTTCCATGCAGTGCGCGTTGTTGGCACATTGCTTCTGAAAGGGTAGCAGGGATTGCACCAGCCCTCTGTTGCCTTGCAAGTTGTGTTACCAGAGAACTGGTAAGAAGATCTTGCAGCTGTTAGTTTTGTGCTTCTGCTTACTCAGAGCTGGGGTAAAACAGAGAAAAGCAGGATGGGAAAGAGAAAGCTCAGTCACATGCATTGAATGTGGTTTAGAGTGGAAGGGCTTTATGTCTGCTCTAACAAAAACCACTCTCCAAAGCCACTGAAATAGTGCTGGTCAAATGCAATACAATTCAAGAAAGATCCATCTTCTTTTAGCCTTCTTTTTTGAGGACTGTCTCATTTACTATATACCTTTTTTTTTCTTTTTGGCATTCACTAATTTTTTCCAGTTCTTCACCCAGTCTTGTGCTATTAGCCAGTTTTAGTGACTGTATGGTGGCTGCTCTTCAAGCTTTTAACAGACCACAAAAAAAAGTTACCGCAGAAGCAGGGTATGAAGCATTCTGTTTTTCATTTCCAGAAACATCCATACGTTCAGACTGTGTTTTCCCTTCTACTTAGCAACAAAACCTCTGATTATTTTGCAATACATCTGTTATAAGCTCTGCCTGTACTGGCAGTACTTCAAACTTCTCTGCAGTTTTTTGCAGGCTGCCATCAAAAAGAATTGACCTAATCTCATGGAAATTAGTTGGTCCCTTGCCTGATCATAGACACTGCTGCTCTCACTGAGAGTTGATCCTAGTTCTGGACTTAAAAAAAATTGGGTTACATTAGAAATTGATGTAGCGGGTTGAGTTCCACAGGCAGCTCCTCTACCCCTGCGGCTTTATGCTGCTGACAATCTACTGGTTTCTTCTGAAACCCAGATGCATGCAATGCAAACACTGTGAGGTACTAAAACTGGAGGTCTAGGCTCCTGGAACTGCGGTGTCTCTACTACGTTCCCTCTGCCAGGGAGGAAAATGATGTGTGAAGCAGCAGTCACTCTGCAGTGACCAGTTCTCCTCTTCTCTGCTCATTATTCTGCTGGCTCCCATGCTGGGAGGACCTAGGGGAAGGAACCCCAGGCTGAACTGAGGATGGGAGTCTGCTTGCTCAGCCAGTACTGAATCCTCTTGAGAATATAGAGGGAAAATGGAATTCAGCTCTGTCCTGCATATCATCTGGATAAACTCTACTGAGCTTCCCACAAGTCAAGCTGGGGCAAAATACACGTATAGCCCAGCAGTACTACAAGCTGCTGCTGGCTGCTATCTCCGGTCACAGCACAGTTATAATATCCAGCAAAACTAAAGTTTTATATGGCTTTGAATAACAGCAGATCCTTTGCCTGCCAGTTGCTTGGTTAGAGACAGTTTTGTCTTTGCTTTCTGGAAGAAGCCCAACACCAGTGCCACAAAAAGCCCGTAGAGATGCAATGTTTGCTTGTTACTTTTTTTGTCATATGGGCTGGCAGTTCGTTGGGTGGAGTAGGAAGCATGTCTGATCAGATGAAGCTGAGCCTGAGGCAGACTTTCAGAATTTCCCTGCCAGGACTTCAGTGCTGCAGCTGAAGGGCGGCTGGAGCTGGGATGGGGGCCATGGGGGCTGGTACAGCCTTTCTGTGCCATAGGAGGGAGGACACGCACAAAAGGAGGTACTAGGAAGGAAAGGGAAGATACAGCTGCTCTCTTAGGCTACTGCAGTAAATCCATCCTTGGAACTCCATTTATAAATGCTTTTATCCATACTATATCACAGCCCTAAAGAAATGCAACAATTTCCTTGGCTTGTGTTTGGCCTTTCTTCTAGTTTTCTTTTATTTTCATAGCCAGAGCCTGATACATTGCTCCACTGTAGAAGCACTGTACCAGCTACTAGGAAGACAGTTAACTCTATCCCAGCTGAAACCGGGACAATTCATTTCAGTGGAACAAAACCTGATGACAGCTGAAGGGGGGCATCACAATGTGGCTCCCCTGTGACTGAGAAGCAAGTGGAAGGAGCAACATGGCATAAGTGTAAAGCACATTAATGAAGACATATATTTCTTTAATACTGGTTTACGTATTATAAGACTTTGGATTGATGTATCTTCCTGCTTGTCAGTATATGAAGAGAAATGTCACCTATTCCACCCCTCCCTGCAAGCTCCTTCCTACCATGTCATGTCCACTTTTTTCTTTCTTTCTTTAGCACTTTCCAGTAAATTTACTCAGCCCTTTCACCTAAAAGCTGTGGTTTTGCCTCTGTTTCAACCCAGGGAAAATGAGCACAAAAATAAAGCTTCCATAAATCTTGTCTTGCTGCAAAGCTAGCACATGGCAGTGGCTGTGCTGATGAAATGAAGGCAGAGGTGGGAATACTGGGTGCAGTGCTGTGCATTAAATTGCAGTGTTTACAGGCAAAAATATCCTTTTGGGCTGCATCCTGAGGGTAGGGACATAGCTGAGTTTTTTCCATTATCACTAATGGAAGTCAAAAGGCTGAACCACACACCATGCCCTGGAAACGTGCCCCCTTATGTTTCTGCCCTACAAAGCCATCTTGTGCATTTCCCCCCAGCACTGCTTCTATAGCAGGAGGTGTTCAGAGGTGTTAAATGGTTATAGCCGTCATGCTGATGGTCATACATGCTATTCTCTCAGTAACAAAGAAATGTTAAATTCCCTATTTTGCTACCCACAAACTTACAGTGTGTGTTGGCCAGATTGGCCCAGTGGCCCATACCACTTCTTAATATTAAAAAAAAGCCTTTGAGGCAAAGAACTTGCTGAAATCTTACTGGATTTTGGGTGATGATTTCCATCTTGTTTGAAGGTGGTTTGCACTGCTTGGTAAGGGTAAGGATCCAGTGAAAGGCTTTGCATCTCTGATAAAAATTTAACGGAGTAAGGAACTAGAACTGCTGGTCTCCTCTCAGTGTTAGGTCAGGTACAGTAGGAAATAGTGTCTGGTGTTCTGGTATGACCCAACCATTCAGTTGCACTGTGATTAAGAATTAAAATGTGAAAACCTGTGTGCTTGGCTAAAACTTGGTCAAACCACCTTGACAAAAGATAATTAGTTTCAGCTGAATTGAAATTGGCCAGCATTGAGGACTCTGCGGTTTGAGATTTAAACCTTGCCAATAACAACTGGAACTGGATCCTTGTGAATATGACTTTGCTGATTTTAAGGTTATCTGATTCACACAGTGGGATAAAGGCATAAGGATTTAATAGTTAAACACACAATCCTGCAATTACTGTGGAGGTGGTCCTCACTGACAGCCTCTTCACACACTGTACAAGAGATGAGAGTTGCAGGCTGACTTGCTGACTGCATGTCAGCAATAGAGGCATGATATTGGAATAGTGTTAAAAAGTACAGCTTCCCCTGATAACTAACCTCTTACCTCAGGTAGTAAACTGGGGTTGGCTTTGGAAATTGGAAAGTCAGAAGCAGATGTGGATAGGTTACCTTTAGCAACTCAAACTTTATCAAAATGGGGAAACAAATCCAACCATGTTTTACTAAAGGTTGTAAATAGCAAGGTTAGTCAACAGTGTGTCTGATCCAAAGCATCCCAAGTCCAAACATCCCAGCTTTTAGTCGGGTAAATATTCCATTATATTTAGTGGGGCTTTGTAACAGTCTGTGCAAAGCTTTCATTTGAAAAACTGCTGGTATTTCCCATGTCTGATGCCAGCAACCACTCCAGCACTTCAGGGGAAGGTAACTCTTAGCAGGACTGAATATTCTTCAGTGCTGTCTGCTGAGAGGAGGGATAGCGCATGCTGGTTGGCCTGCACTGCTTGCTTGCCTGAAGTGATTCAGGGAAACAAGGGATAAGAAGTCTCTCCCTACATTACTTTTTTTTCACCCTCTGAGCAACAAGTGATACTTGCAGAAGGTTGCCCATTATAATTTGTATTGTGAAAGCAGTATTTTTTATTCTGTTATTTTCAGACCTTAAATAAGCAGTAAGAAAGGTATCAATTACTTTGATTTAGCTTTTTGAAGAGTAGGGTGCCAGACAATATATGTGATGCCTTTGATTTTCTGTTGAAGCTATGTGCTACTTGGAAGATGGCACTACCTTGGAGTGATAGTAATGATGCTGTAGCTGGTTGTCTCGTCATCATCTGTTCTATGAGTAAAGAGTTACTCCATCAAAGTGATTTCTGTGGAATAAAAGTGACACGAAAGGAGAATGAGGCAGCGGGTTTTATTTAATACCCATCTAGCCTAGCTATAATTGAGAGGGAGAGAAAAAATGGTACTTGTCATTTCTAACTCTTGCTTAGCTGCATTTTTGAAAGATACCTTTAACATTTCATAAAATACCAGTGTATTTCCCTTTTCTAAAGAGATTGAGTGTAAATATGTCATGTATTTTTTTGCCTATACTTTTTTGCCTTCAGGCAACAGAAATCTCCCAGGCTTGCAATATGTTACAGGCTTTCTGATTATTTTTCTTCTTTGACTTTATACCGTATCTATGGGTTGCCTCAAGCAAACTCTTTCAAGAGGCTCTCTGTATGGAACCTATTTATGTGCCCTGCAAAGAGAAAGAGAGGGAGGCTGTGTGAATTTTTTCACTTAGGAGTTGTCAGCCCTGTGTATCTGGATGTCTGCGGTTTGAAGGTTTTTTAGCAGTGATAAATACACAGGATCTTTCTCACTCCAGGAAAGTTCTAAACATTCTAGTAAACACCAGGCACAGCATAGAAGCTGAGTTACGAATGGACTTGAAGATTTTATTTGCTTTCTGCTGGCCTATACAACTGTACTGATGCTAATCTGCTGTGATGTTCTCATCTGGTCTCTTCCTGCAAGTGGTGTTTCCTTGGTTGGAAAATCAATGTAGCATTTCACCATCATCTTCTAACTTTGCTCCAAGTGGGACAAAGTGTTGCAGTCCTTGTGATGCTTGCTGACTCTCTGCTTGCAGTTAAACTGCAATTGGCACTCCGTTGAGTTGCACAAACAGGAGAAATACTGAGAGTAGAAACATTTGCCCGGGAGGGCAAGGCTGAGTATAGGCAAGCTCCTAGCACTTCCCTCATGCTGGCACCTGTGTGAAGCAGCTGGCTTCCTATGGCTGCTGTTTATTCTGTCTGGATCACATCTGTTGCTTCAACAGGTTTTTATGAATGCTAGGTACGAGTATACGTGCATGCATGGACTAGAGAAAAGAAATAAAAAACTGGGCTGTGGAGAAATAATGAGGATAAATAAGCCTTGTGGAGCTGACTAGTGACACTATGTCAGAGACTCTTACAGGAATCAGTCCTGCAAAGAGCTGCCACTGATTGGTATCAGTGTTCCTTTTCTGAGAGAACAGACAATGCTACAAACGAAATCAATATCACACTGACCAAGGGATCCTTGTACATTGGCCCTAATGCCACTTAATGGAATAGGAGTTACAAAAGCAGTGCAATTTAGACACCTTGCAATAAAGCCATTACATTCTAGGCTGATATATTCTCCATTTTTAAAGGCTTGTGCTATTCTTCAATGTATTTTTCTTCATTATATTTTCCTAGTAAGCAAAAGCACCGTTTCAATTTAACTTTACAATAACCTGCAGCTCAGCAGAAAGCCTGTTAGTATGATGCTTGCAAATGAACTCAGAACTTTTTTCCAGGACTGGCAGTACACATGTCAAATAAACTTCACCAAATCTGGTGAACAGGGTAAGGCCCAGTTTTGCAGCTATTACAAAAAAAGAGAATGAATGTCAGCAGACCATCCCCTGTGCAAAGAGTGACCGCCTCCTGGTAGCAGGGTGATGGAGAGAGCTCGATCAGACATCCCAAGCTCTGATTTCTGTACCCACCACATGCTGCCCAATAGACCTCTTCTCTCTTCTGCAATACTAACCTTCTTCAGACAGTTAATAATGCAATCAGCCCTGTCAGTCAAGACCATAAGAAATAGTTTTTGAACGTTCATGGCTGGAAAGCTTTGGCAGATACATATAACTATGCAAAAGCCCTGTTCTTCAGAGTGTGATATGTAGATTGCAGAGTTACACCTTTCTAAAGCAGGAAATTTCAGTTCTGTGGACACTAACACTGCTTTAATTGTGGTACAGTTGACCTGTGTCTGTGCAGTGGAGATGCAGGGGTAGAGCTATCTCTACAGCTAGGAGTGAGGTGGTTGCCTCAGTGCAGTGCTAGGCTCATTGTTCTGCTTTTAAAACCTCAGTTAGCTTCTCCGCCCACCTCTCTGTATGAACATAGGTGTACACATAGACCATGACCTTGGCCTTCAATTGCATGGTTAGTTGTTGCCCACATTCACTGTATCACATGAGGAAACCACACAAGATAGAAATACAAGAGCCAGAATTAATTTGCCCAGGTAGCCACAGTGCTGACAGTCTAATACTTTCAAGTGCATGACTTCACATTTTAAATGTTCCTCTAGTGTAGATTTTTAATATCTCTGTTTCTTGCACATGCCCCAAATATTTATCTGCATGCAAATAATTAAAACTACACTGAAATTTTAATTCTGTGCACTCTTTCCTACCTGAAAGTGCAAATAAATTATTAGAAGTTGTCGTAAATACTTCACGCTGTGTTGTGAGAACAAACACACAGAATTACATAAGGACCAAGTCTGTACTTGTTCCAAAAATCTTATTAAAAATAGCAAACATACAAATTAAAACAGACGTGCATTTTCCCAGTTATTTTTGAAAGATCAGTTTAGGATGTGAGACAGGTGTCCTGAAGGCAAGTAGTTTGGTGAAAGCCAGACATACCAGCAAATCCCATCAGGCAAGCCTGTTTCCATACGGAAGAGAGTTGTTTCTTGTAAAATCAGCTATTCTGTCTGTGAGGAAGACTATTTAAATATAATAGATTTGAAACAGCAAATCTTTACATGAAAATATAGATTATAATAATTTTAGCATAAGTAGGTGCAGAGCATCTAAACTTCTGTAGGACAGCAGCAACTAGAGACAACAGAGAGACTGAAGCTCATGACAGATGACTCCCATGAAGGCCAGCAGTCAGGAGAGCCCTGGACTCATCTGAATGGCCTTAAAGCCATGCACCTTCTGAGCTTCTGTCTGTGCTGCACCCATACTGCAGGGGGTCACTAAAGGTGCCATATTATTTGTGGAATATTAAAGGGCTTTCTGTTGAGCTCATTTACTTCACCCCAGACAACTGAGTACAGAAGTTCTGGTATGTGGATGCAAGTATTCTTACCTTGGATGCCTCTGTTGCACTTTCTGTTACTAATTTGCTCCAAATATGGGTCTGTCCACATTGGCCAGGCCAATGACAAATACTGGGTTTCAGGTCATCTGAGGTGAGCTTGTCTATTCTTGTCATACCCTATTAGCTCTAAATTTACTGCAGTCAGCCTCTCAAAGGGCAAATCATTGCAGTAATTAATTTTACTGCAGCTAATTTTTATTTTTAGGGAAGTGGAAGACTAAGCCTCTATTTTAAAATAAACAGAAAACACATTGTCTCTGGAAAGAAACATCGGGATCGTTACTGGAAGCATTCTAAAAATAGAACTCTTCAGCTAGAGCTGTATTCCACCAAAGTAATTAGGAATGCAAACTCATTAGAGCTTTATTTAGATTGCTAATATTTCTTTTGGGGAACGCAGCATGGCCCAGTGGAATTAGCATTGGACTGGGATGCAGCAAAACCTGCCGTCTGTTCCGGTCTCTACCACTGTGCCGTTCTGTAGGCTTGGGAGAGTCACTCTTTGTTCTGGGACCTCACATCAGAGCTCTCCTACCTTTTCTAGAGATGAGATACACACTCTAGTATGATCTTTACTTCACTGTAACACTAATGTAACACCTGTCTTATTATTCCAGGGCCTGTGATTCATGACATT
Source organism: Haliaeetus leucocephalus (assembly GCF_000737465.1). Classification (NCBI taxonomy): domain Eukaryota; kingdom Metazoa; phylum Chordata; class Aves; order Accipitriformes; family Accipitridae; genus Haliaeetus; species Haliaeetus leucocephalus. Next base: position 1,412,298 of record NW_010973450.1, on the reverse strand, counting down.
TGAAAATTAGGACTCATGAGGGAGAGTCTACAAACTACCTTGTGCTTGAGTCCGTTTCCCAGACACAGGCATGTAGAACCAGTTGAGATGCCTTAGGGTGTCCCACTTGGCCTCCAGCCGCTGCTTCAGGAGGCTGTAGGTCTCCCATTAGTCCTCTGTTATATTTGAAAGTTTTTTGAGGATATCCCAAATCCTCTATCGCATCTCTGATGGCATTAGACAACCATGTCTGGGCAACTAGTTCAAACTTTAAATGTCTGAGTACGCAGCCTTCTTGCAGAGTCAGCAAGGGTAGCTCCTAACTTAGGTGTACTGGAGTATCCTCCAAACAAATTTTCTTTTTCCCCTTGTACATAGAAATTCCAGGCTCTTAGGCATTTCCTTTCTTCCACCAGTTAACCTTTTTTTCTCCACTGGCCTTTACCGTATTGCAACAGCAATTTATTGTCTTTGAAATGAAACTGATCTGCAAGCTACATGAGCCACCATTCAGGTCATGTGGCTCTGAACAGTTTATCTTTGCTTTCAGTTGCAAACAAGCATTGCCTAGCTAAGAATCCACTTTTGGAACAGATTCAGCTTGGTTCTCAGGAGATGAAGTCTTAAATGATAACCGTGTTTGGGGAATGGAGCTGTTCATGCTTTCCTTTCCCTGCTGTGCAGCCATCCACTCCCTGAAACAAAAAATTACCAGGAAATCCTGGGAAGTGTGTGCTTATCCAGACTGGATGATGGTCTCTGCAGGTGCTAAGCACTGGAGAACTAGGACCACTGAGCTTAAGATATTTGTAACAGGATGAATCCACTTACACTTAATATAAAATGCGAAAATATGTAGAAATGTTTGATACTTGACATATTAATACATTAGCCTTAAAGAATTTTCTAGGCTCCCTCTAGCAGAATAAATTCTTGACCACTTGTAAACTAGAGTTTTAAATTATTTTTACCATCACATGTAAATACATCAGAAACAGTATTCAAAGTTGATTGCAGTCATACATTCCTGACTTTTCTGTAAGCGCCCAGCTCTGCAAATTGCTGATCAACTCCTGCAGACACTAAAGGGAAGCAGAGGGAATGCCGTACGCCCTTTGGAGGCACTTACCAGCATACAGAATGAGGCTCTGCTTTGGCAAGTGATGAAATTAAAATTTTCTTCAAGTGTACTTGCAGCTTAATGCCCCTTTATTAATATTTCACAAAAGTATAAGTATTTCATGGCAAACCAGGTAGAAGAGGGTGTTTTGCTTTGGTTTCTGCCAGTTTGCAAGGAGAAATACAATAACAGATTCTGTAAAAGTTACCTTCCCCTTTCCTTCCCTTCCCCCTCAAAAAAGCCATACGGATCAAAAACTTACTTTCTGTGCAGGGAAGGCCGTGTAGTTTCTAAGTTCCATAAATGGCAATAGTAAGATCATTTAAAAACTCTCAGTCAGATGGCTCTTGGTGGGCCCTTTCTCACTGCTTTGAGCATTTCCAAATTGAAACCTCTCTGCCAGGACCCATTGCCCAGCCGCTGTGGAGCTCAGTTACATCCTCTGCAGAGACTGAAGCCTCCCCTATGCTACAATATCCTCCCTGGTGAACCTGCCTCAAACTCTGCTCAGGCAGTCGGAACAGAACAGGGGAGCCTGGCTTAAAACTACAGTGATTATGAGGAAGGTTTGCCTCATAGCAACAACAACTACTTTCTGTCTTCTGTGAAATCTGAAAGGTGGATAATTTAATTTAATAATGAAAGGATTTGCTTTATCAATTATGCAGAGATTTCTCTGTTCAGAATGCATCAGCACTCCTTAAGGAACAAGTACATTCGTGATTTATTTCATTGTAATTTTTTGTCTTTGCTTGTGAAATATGCATGTGCTGGTACATGTAGTTCTTCAGTGAAATCCCTGTCCCAGATTCTAACAGACAGAATAGCCTCCAGCCATCTCGGGCAGGAGCTGCACAGGGGGTATGCCTTGTGGTAGGACGTGATAGAAATAAACACTCTCCACAAAAAGTAAAACTAGGCAAAGAAAGGGCCAGCTCCTGTTGGCTGGAGCTCATGGCAAGCATCATGGCAGTAGAGATCCTGCAGTGTTCCGGCATGATGAAATGCGTGTGGATATATATTAAGCAACTTTGAAAATTACCTACTTGCTGTTTCTGTGATGCAAACCTGCAGAAAACAGTCCTCCAGAGGGATAGCTCAGATTTAGTGCTAGGCTGCAACTTTTATGAGACCTGGCAGATATTTTGCAGTATTCAGTTAAAGCTGGCCTCAGCATAAAGATAGTGATTTTGGCTTGCAGAATGTTTTGATTGGAGAATGCCATGATTTTTTTAATTGAAACGTTTGAGCATTTCCAAATTGAAACCTTTCAATCCTACCAGAAATTAAGAAATTAATTGTAAAAAGGTAAATATTTTATATACATATATGTGTATGTAAAATGAATAAATAAATACTTATATGTATTTATGCATGTGTGCATGCAGAGAAAAAGTATCTGTAAGTGGATATAAGAACCAGAACAGACTTAATTTTAAATCTGTTGTGTTCAAGCAGATAAGTGTCTGATCCTTCTTTCACCTCTCCTAGCTGAGAGTAAGTAAGGTCTCAGAAAGACAAGTCTTCACTTCACAGGATCAGAATCGTTGATAGCGAGGCTGCCTTGTCCTGTGTAGTTGCCATGGATGCCAGACTGGTATGGGATGCATGAGAGTTAGAAAGCATGCACGTCAGCTGTGGGGTGTCTTTGTGATAATACTACAAATCCTGGTATAAGTAATTCTGATAAAACAAACACAATACTGGAGTTGTAGAAAAATTTCTACATTTTATTTAGGAGTAATGATAGTTATATCTGTGTATCTAATACACTGCAAAACTGCTGAGACACAAAACCTGCAAAATAGCACTTTGAAAAGATAGGGTTTTCTTCCATTTCACAAAGCTCTTTTACCTTTATGCTAGTGCCTGATTCCTGCATGCATTGGCAGGATACCGTCAAAACATTGCCTTTCTGAAGAAGATCCAAGAAACAAGTGGCTCTAAGTTTTCTGTACGTTCTTAAAAACATCTGTGTAGAAGTGCTTTAAAAAGAGAACACATAGCATAAATTGTGTGGGAAGAGTTAATATGTGTATTTATTTTAGAAACTAGTTTTTCTTTTAAATACAGGAATACCAAGTGTGTGGGCAAAAGAGCGTGGAAAGAGCCTGGTGGAGCAGTACCCTTTCAAAAGGCATTTTGGGCCCAGGCTGTGGAGAGTGAGATGGCAGATGTTCAGAAACAGCACAGTGGACCTCTTTCTATTTTCACTGAAGTAAAAATGAATCATAACCCTTTTACAACTGTGGATGCTCTTGTTCATGCTGAAATAACGCAGAGATGAGAAACAGGAACCTGGATGGATGAACTGAAGGCCACTGTTAAGCATTACTCAAATTGCTTCCTATTCCTATTGCTTTAGAATTAAATTGCATTGTAAGGCTTAAAATCAGAAAGCTGAACTGTAGGTAACAATGGGAGTGGAAGATAAAATACTTCTTCAGAGAATGCACCAGTATAGTCTGGTTTACTAGTAGATTCCTATTTATTGGCATGGATGTGTCATAAGAAGCAAAAATGGATATTTAATGATGATATCAAGGACAAGGGTCACATTCTGTTGTCATTAATAGTAATTTATACTGAAAGCAATTGCAGTAATAATCAATTTTACCTGGCTATACATAAAACCAGAGAAATGCATTCTTCTGTCTTTTGGGTTAACAGTGGGTTTATTTATAGCATTTTTCTGTTGGGCTGCTTGACTCCAGAGCAAAGCTTGCAAAGCAAGCACAAGGTGGGTGACAGCTCTGAACCCAGGAGGGAGTCTGGCTGTGGTGTTTGGTGCCCTGTGCATCGCTAACGAGCTGAGGGGCCAGATCCAGTTCTTGGTCGCTAGCCCCTTTCTGGCTCTGGTGCAGAGTCCTTTCAGGTACTCTAGCTGGAGAGGGACAGTCACCATCAGTGGCCGCAGCATCTCCCCTCCAGCATGGAGCATAGAAGTCTTCCTGGGGCTGTGGCACTTTCAGGCCAACCAAGGTAGTGCTAGTTCCCCTCAGCACTCAGTGAATTTACAGTTCAGTGGCTCCAATCTCTCCTTCTTTCCCCTATCGTGTAATTCCAGGGTTTTATTTAATTTTTAATAAACTCTGCTTAAGTTCTGTAGTGTCATGAAAATGCTGCTTATTTTTTTTCAGTAATTAGTTGGACTTGTTTAAACTTCAAACATTTTGTATTGATGATGAATAGGCTTGTTTCTCACACATGTACTTCATCAAAGCTTGCAGTTAATAGTGTAGTTTCCTTGCAACTCGGTTGCTGCACTGAGGGAGTTTATTCTGTTATTTGAAAGCTGCTTCCTGCGAGGGCAGCAGTTACTAGGCAGGCGCCTGTCACAGTCACGAGTGCATGGCATTATGATGCACGGTTTGCAAAGAGACAAATGGATTCTCTACTTGTAGAAACAGGTGAAGATGTCTGTCTGTAATTGAACGATATTTCTACTGGAATTGGTCTAGTGGAAAATGACGTAGTTTACTGGCTTCCTGGTTAGTGACTGGGAAGTGGCATAGAAGACTTGGCATATCCTTTTCACTTCTAAAAGTAAATACTGATTTCTCAACAGAAAACAGACTTTTGGAAAGAGCCACTAAATCTGTGGTCATTGGAAAATTTCTCATTCTCCACAACTGGAGTATTCGTTCCAGTGAGTGAGGATTACTCATTCTCCCTCCAGGTGCCTCAGACATATCCTCTGTCTTCTTGACATTCAGTCTGACAAATCCATGGTGTTTCATTAAGTAGAACGTAAACCTGCACTGAAGTAATCAGTCCTTATTTAACTTTTCTTTTTCATACTCTTTAGATGTCTTTCTGTATAATCTAAGTGCTGTTTTAGACTGTTCTTCAGATTCTGAGCTTGATTAACAGCCAGAAATGCAGACACTCTTAACGGACCCTGCAAAGGACTTCCAGTGTTGATTGCAGAAACTAGTCAGGAGGCTGGAAACAGAACTGTAGGGCTTGTCTCCAACAGAAACACCATTCTAAATGTGTGTTACCAAAATTGGTAGGTATCCAGGCTCTATCTATTGCAATATCCAAGACGCTAACCTTGTGTCTGTGCTGCTAGAATAGTAGGCTTTACCCACTTGATCTTACCCAGAGCTGGATTTGTTGCTTTGTCCTCTCATGACCTTAGGAAGCACCTGGGATGGAAGACAAGTGGACAAGAGCTTCTTCAGCCTGAGAAAACAGTTATTCTCACATCCCTCCTTTCCTGGAGGAGTGATCCTAATCATTAATTACTACAGAAAATGTAAGTGCCAACACCTAACTGTGCTTTAAAAAAAATCTCCCATGTCATTGCTTTGAAACAGAGGCTGCTGGTGCTTACTCTTGGGAGAGCTACCACTGAGGGAGCCCCTGTACCCACCATGGCTCTGTACTCGAACAGCAGCAGCTGGGAGCTGGCAGTGAGCTGCTGTCATCTAACATTCACCAATCTAGGACCTTTGCCGGCTCAATGGACAGCATGATAGCTGCCTCTGTAACTGCACATTGGAAAAACACTTGAGGACCATTTTTCTCTGACAAATCTATTAAGGAGACTAATACAACTTTGATTTCCTTCCAGCAGGGTAAGCCAGCTCCTAGGGTTTTGTCAGGCAAATTCCTTTGTCGAAGGACCACATTAAGTCACAGTCTGGCAAGATTTTGCTACGCAATGAAACCCAATTTCCTCTTCATGCTCTTTAGTGAAGGTGAGGTAATGTGGCACTTGATTTAGCTGTGTGGTTGTAAAGTTGTGCCTAATTCCATAAAACTCTCATCACAACAGCTTCCTTTAGCAATCAGCAAATAATTGCCCTTCCCAGCTCCTATGAACAATTTCACCTTTCCAATCGGTATTCTAAACCTCTCTGGTTTTACTCACTTTCTCAATTTTACTAGAAAGGCAACATTAATCGGAATTGGTCCAAGTGGAAGGGGTCCTTTCAGTGCTGAAATAATGCTAGCACTTCTCCATACTGCCAATTATTAGACCTGGTCTTTCTGTCACTCCTCCTTTTCTTCCTCTCTCTCTATTCACACAGTTTGCACAAGACAAATCAGTATCCAGGAGGACAATATTAGAGCTTCTGCTTCCGAGGGTGAGCTCAGGGCATCCCCCTGTAACTTGCATGGGAAAGACTGGTCCTTTCCAAAGCCCAGGGTTTCTGTGGTTTGTCTCTTGGTTGCAGGTAGATTAATCACAACACTCACAAACGAAGAGGCATATCCTGCTCTTCTAGACAGCTGTCTCGCTCTCTCATCTTAGCCCTCCCTTGCATGGACAGGAAGAAATGTGAGTGCTATCCAAACTCCTTAAATGCCTCAGACTTACACATCCTGATAAATCAACTGTCTGTCATTTTTTCACCTCATGCATTGATTGCCGTGATGTTGTTTCTTATTCCCAAATCATCCAGAAAGTTAAATGCTACTAAGGAGGGTCTCTGTGCATCTGTTTGTGTGTGTGTATAGAGGAAGCACAGGGGAGGCTGAGGTTTGGGCTGGTGATTTGCCCTGCCAGGCAGCAGCAGCAGGAGGTAGGAAGGAGTGATTGGGAGGAGTAGGAGTGGTGCTGTAAATCCTTATTATAGATTTCAAACTGACACCATTGAATGAATGTTATTTCCACAATAAAAATGAAATGCACAAAAGAGTTCCTTGAATAATATCTGACAAGTTGTTTCGGAAAGTTCAGCTTGGTAGCTAAGCCATCTAACTTCAGGCACCTAATTTAGTTAAGACTAATTAAGGCAGGGTGCCCAAGGGAGACAGATGTTGTCAGCGTAGGTTCCTGGTTTTAAACAGTCCTGTGGTGTCATTTCTGTCCTTTCGGTCACTGTATGAGAAGCTTTAGGAGATCAGTATCTTGATCTGATTGAAGCAGAGTGAAAACACTTTCAGAAGTGCCTATGAGTACTAGCTAGAGAGGTGCCTGCTAGTGCTGGCGTCTCGTTGTGGACTGGCTGCAATGAAACATTAAGTGTAGACTATTCTAATAAAGCGTGAGTGTCCATAAACTAGCTGAGTCACAGTCACTTGGGACTTCACTTTTTATACTAAAGTGTATCATTATAAAACACTTCTTTCTACTCTTTAAAGTCATAAATACTAGGTTTCTAAAATACTGCAAGGAAAAGTCTACAACAGTAAAATAAGTTAACAAACTAAGCATAATTGGTTTATTTATAATGGAATCTAACTTCAAAAATTAGCATTAGAAAAGGTCATTCTTTCTCTTTTTCAGCGATCAGGTGGGGCCTTAGCTATCCCTCTGTGTGCATTTCAAGGAACTGTATCTCTTCAGGCACCCACGGGAAAAACTCTCTCTTTATCTACATATGAGGTAAGCACTGAAGGGCAAAAAATAACACCCACGTCAAAGAAAATTGAAGTATATCGATCTAAAAGTGTTGGTCATGAGCCAAACCCAGAGGAGTCTCCTAATACGTTTGCTGACACAAGTGTTAAAATTCATTTAGAGGTACTTGAAATTTGTGACAATGAAGAGGCCCTGGATACTGTGTCAATCATCAGTAATATCAGCCAGTCCTCCACACAGGTAAGGTCTCCATCCTTACGTTATTCACGGAAAGAAAACAGGTTTGTCTCATGTGATTTAGGGGAAACTGCTTCCTACTCCCTCTTCATACCATCAAACAATCCTGACAGCGATATTAACATATCAATTCCAGACACTGTCGAAGCTCATCGGCAGAATAGTAAAAAGCAGCATATGGAAAGAAGTGGTTATCAGGAAGAAATACAAATGTTGAATAAAGCTTACAGAAAACGAGAAGAAGATGGCAACAGCAATTAAAAGGCATTTAATCTAGACATTTAAACTGATTTGACAGACATTGGTCCTCTTGACTCAAGTTACCCTAGCAAATACAATGTCAACTGTTTTTTCCTAATATACAAATTAATTTTATTTGGGTACACTGTTAAATAGATTAAAACTTCTAATGATATATGAATGGGATAACAAATATTTAAGTGCTTTACAGCTTTGCATAGTGAATTTCAAGTTATTTATACATCTATCTATTTGAGGAATGTGTGTCTAAAAGCAATCCTAAATAAAGTCTTAAAACCCAGCTTTGGTTGCTTGTCGGCACTGGGTGATCTCTCTGTGGGAACCTGCAGAAAATGAGGGAGCAGCTCCACAGGTATGAACTTACAACAGTTTTGGCTGACTTGCAATTCTGCTCTTACTGATGTGCCCAACTTGAAACATTTGTCTGAAAAAATGTAGCCCAAACCTAAGACTAGCTCATTTAGTTGACTAAGTAGAGGATTAAAAGATATGTAAATGGTTTAATTTTCTACTGCTCTATACATGCTTCATATGTAATACCTATGTAAGTGGCCATTGTATAGACCTTTGAATGTGGGTGGCTGAAATGTAAGCATGCACATTCTGTAAATATGACATTGTGAAACTTAGGAGTTTCATGGTTGACATTTCTTTGATCAAATGTGACAAATGTTGCTTAATTTTATGGCAGTTAGTCTGAAGAGTCCCCTTTTTTGCCTCCATGATCTCTTACCAAGTTAAGAAGTTTCCCAGCCTTACAGAATATTTGCAACTGCATCCAGATAAAGGCAGCATTTGAAATGTTTGAAGAGCTAGGACGTCAAAATTAATTTGAATAATTCTTCATGTCATAGTTGTCCCAAGCAAGGAATAGTTTTACAACGTTGTCTTCCTCCTCAAGGCCCACGTGAAGCTAATAGTTTTCTCAACACAACCACGAGATTGGGTGTAGCTTGCAGATGGTTGCAGGAGTCCCACTGGCTCACAGAAAAAACACTACTGTTTTTTCTGCCATATGTATTCTGTCTGTAAACCTGTCATCACTCCTCTTTGGATGGATCCTCATGCTTTAGATCTGAGTCAGGAGCTTGGGGTTACAACTGATTTGTGACTCCTTAGGAGAGGGGAAATGAGCTATTCAAGGTGGCCAAACTTAGAGACTGAGCTTAGACATCAAGAGAGTGGTCTGGTTACCTAAATCAGGTCCCAACCTGTATCATCCTCAGGAGGAGCTCGTCGCTCCATTGACTTACAAGGAACCTAGAACTAAGTCTAAAGCCAACCTAAAACCAGCGAGTACTCTAATTTGTGTCAAATTCAGACAAGCCAAGGTGGAAACAGTGAATGGAGTCCTCAAGTCTTATATTAAATACACTGCATATGCTTGAAATGCTAGTGCATTTTGACCAAGAGCTCTTTCTCTGAGCATTGGTCATTCATTTCAGTTAAACAGAGGTAAATATACTCTCAGGACTTTCAGCAGTTTGATTAAAAATTACACTGCTTCTTTAAGGAATGGATTTAATTTCCAGTGGTGTGCATGACAACATAATCATTTAGGTGTCTGCAGTCACACTGTTGTCCACTCAGTGGGAACATGCAAGGTAAAATAAGCACAACCCTATTCAGGATTCCTTTATGGGTTATGAACAGACAGAGCAAAAGGGCCAAATACTGCATCTCTTTGCACTCAGCATTCGATACAGAGGCATGAAAAGAAGCAGACAACTTGCCTTCTCACTTCACCAACATAAATCAGGCCTGCCATCCCTGTCAGTGGGGCTGTGCTGGTGTGGTCGAAGACTGCAGGTTGCTGTGATGGAGATGGATCACTCTGCAAGTTGTGCTTTCCGTGTGTTGCCTTTCCAAGATGAAAACAAGGGCTCTTGTAAGATTGCCTCAAGGCTCTTAGTTCCACTAAGATGCTATGTTATATTTCAGATTTAACAAGAAACTAGAGTAGAAGGAACAATCAGTGGTAAGTCTATCGAATAAATCTATATCCATACATGTAGAGGAGAGACACATTCTGCTGTCTCTGAGTACGTTGCTTTTCTTTGTGTTCTGTAGAAGGAATGCAGAAAGTATCTTCATAGCAACAGACACACTCAATCCAGATAAAGGTAGCAAAGTTGTGATGGAGGATGCAGTTCAACACAACTGTAGTTTGGTCAGGTGTTCTGTTTTCCCTGGAAGTGATTTGGACTATGTTGATAAGATTATGTGCTGATGTGTTAATCTCTGTTGGATGTATTTACAAAGGGTTAAAATTTGGAGACATTAAAATTCTGCATAGCTGTCACCCAGAGCTTGACCTAATTGTAGAGTGTTGTCTTGCTGCTGTAATAAAATATAGGTAATGAATCTGTAAATTTGATAATGTACAAATGTCCAATTATTTTATTTTTTGCTCTAAATGACTCACATCATTAAACAATTTAAAGTGTCTGAAAACCCAAGTTGTAATTATTGAATAGATATCAGCTCCTTGCACAATGCACCAGAAAACTTGCTGTTTGAGAAAATTTGCTCCTGGTTTTTTTATTCACATAAGTGTTAAGGTGTCTTCATTTATAATTTGGACTTAATTTTTAAAACAATTCTTTTGAGTTTTTAAGGAAAATTTTTTTCTTCCTCCTCTGTTGTTTTTCCACTGTCTGACCTTTTAATGTATTTCAGTCACAGCTTGACATTTGAGGGCAAAGTGTCAATGACCATTTGAAGGTGACTTGAAAGAGACCTCATCTCTGTTCAGACACCACAGCAACTGACTGAAAAAAAATCCCTTGGAAAATGTGACTTGAATCAGCGCCCAGGCTTCCCCTGCTCTTAGGACGTGGGTTGTTGAATAATGCAAAGGATAGAAAACAAGAAACTGGGAAATAATTTTGAGATTATCTTCGGTAAGCAGTGTATCCAGTGGGTTGGAGTTTCCTTACAGTGGCACTCATGTACACTGAGAATAACGTTACGTTAACAGAGTTACAAGAAAAATAAATCTGTAATACACAGGGCCAGGCCCAAGAACCCCAAATGCCTCAAAGGATTGTGCTTCTTGAAACAAAAGATATAGCCAGGTGCTGAAATTTAAATATTCTATACTAATCTTGATAGAAAATATCTTACAGCATCATACTATTTCAAAATACAGTAATTTCATAAAAAATAATAAATGTTACTTATACATTATTTTACCTTTATAGATTTGGGGTTGATGCATAGATTCTAGAATATGGTTTCACTTCCCAGTATGTATCATTATAAGTGAGCGTTATGTTCCTCTCTCTTAATGAATTTTGCAGATTTCAGTGTCTCAGAGCAGAATAAATTCTGCTTTTCTACACTCCAGCAACAGCTCCTATAAGAATTGCAATACCCACATCTGTATACTCCTGTATGTTCTACACTCTATGTTTTATAAAACAAACTAATTTTAAAGACCTTCAGTCCCTGCACAAACAATCTTTACTCATAGAGACAGTCCTATTGACTGCAGTACTGCTAGTGTGCAGTAGCAAGATTTACTCACTGGATTGAGAGCTGTAATGTGGGATCCTCTTTTATTTTGTCTCCCCCTTCTCAGTGTTTACCTGACCTGTTTCGTGTTTCTTCATTAGGAATTTGACTTCAACGAATTTCACTTCAAAGTACTGAAAGGAGAACACCGTCTTCTGTCGTCTTTGAGAGCATGCTGCTGCGTAGAGACCATTATGTGCAGATGCATTACTTTACATCATGATAGTGTGCTACTGAAGTGGATGAAAACTGACGGTGAACAGTGGTTAAAAGGAGTTGAAAAGGCCCAGTAATAGGCAAACCAGTGGGATAATTTCAAGAAATGTATCTTTTCATACATATTAGAAAATTATCTTTACATGAATAGGTTCACATTTACTATATTTCCAACATCTAAATCTACAAATCTACTAAAAATATTTGAATTTGTAATGTTTTCTTTAGAATGTGTGGGGTTTTTTCAGTGTTAAAAAAGACATGGCTGAAATGCAGTAGCTACATGCATGCATATGGAAGTCTCCTCTTGCACTAAAATCCCATTTATTTCCAATGTGTGCCCTGCTTAGGTGTCCAAATACACTGTCATGGGGAGATACTGGATCAAACAGAATGAATCTGTTGAACTCACCCAAGTGATTCAAGGTAACCCTAAAACATTTTTCTTCAGTAATTTTAAGGAGATACAACAGACAAAACCAGCTTTCTGAGAGCTTGCTTAGGCATGCAGAACCTGACACAAGATGGAACGGTGTGTGTAAGTCAAGCGGCATCTGAGAGTGTGGCCACACACGTTGCTGATGGGATACATACCATAAGCCCTGGCTGGTGGTACGTGTTACAGATGGTCACCAGGGGCCCCTTCATTCCAGGCTTTGCTAGTTTCAAATTAGCATCAGACACTTCTCCTGTCCTGGTATATCTAAATAACAGAACTAGAGATAATAATCGCCCCAATTTATATTCACCTACAGGCTAAAGAAGGCCCAGAAGGCAAGCTGGTTTGTGTGTGGTTGATGTTGTGCCACTGACATGGAAGTTCATACCTGAGCAGCAGGATGTGTTTTCCCATCTAGTATCCTACCCCCGCCACCGTTTTGGAAGGACTTGTGCTGTTCTCCCTCGTTTGGCCTGTATAGGTATGCCAGTGACCTCTTTCAACAGGGGATCTTTTAACATTTCCTAGATTTCTGAGAATTTTGTGCTAATTTTCTTTGGCTCTTTTTTACTCCCTAGTTGGTTGTCACTGTGAGGCTTTTGCAGAATGCTCTGCAGTTACTGTTAGTTTATGGAGGATGATGAATGCAAGAAGTCATGGAGTGTGCTTCCCTGCTCTGCATTAAGCCACAGATGCAGGATGAGGAGAGGAGAAGTAAGGAAGAAGTATATTTCCTCCTAGATTTCTCATTTCTCTCCCACGCTCCTTCCTGTAATTTGCCTTTCAGATGATCTTCATCAGTACCCTCCAGCCCTTGTACTCTCTGTTCTTGGTCCCCTCCTTTTCCCTCTTTTCTCTAAGTAACCTCACCCAGAGTTCAGCTACTTGCTGTGGTGATGACTCAGAGATCTTGCTCTGTATTCCTTACTTGTCTCTTTATTCAAATTAAAATCCAAGCTTCTCTGAGATTTCCTCATACCTGAAACTGGGTATAGCTAAAAAAAGACCACATGATGTTTCTTGCAGGAACGCTCCTGTGCAAGACTGTGGCATGATGCTGTGCCATTTGGTAGATGTACCTATTAGCTCTGGGTGAGTTGGTGGATCCATACAGGACACTGCGGTGCACCATGGGTCTCGTCTCCGGCGTGGTGCAGTTTTGTCCTTGGAGGAACGGGCCCCGTCAGCCATCTTCCACCTACTGCCATGATCACTAAGAAGAGCTCCAGTGGCTGCCTTGTTATTCAGGTCCATCACCTGAGGTGTCCGAGTAAAAGAATACAGATGTATGCTATGATAGGTCACTGTGATTTTGGTTTGCATGTTCTAAGGCCATGGAAATAGGCATTTCTTTAAGCATGGAAAAGGATGAGCCTAGCAGCAAGACAAGTGGATGCTTGGATGCAGAAAGCATTTGTGAGGGGAAAGGAAAAAAGAAAATACAGATCTTTAACTGGAGCACCTAGTTCTTATTTCTTTACATATCCAGCTGCTGGGAGTTGTTGGACTAACTGTCGGTAAACTGTAGGCAGAGAAAAAAAGAGAAAATTGTTTACTTTGAAAGCAGCAGTCCCTTTACCTGAAAGAAGTGTGAAAATCAGTGCATAACATTGTATTTCAGAGATCCGAATGCTCGCAATTTTTAAACAAATATGATCATACGAGCAAGGAAGAAAAGGCAAAAGAATATGTAAAGAAACAACATTGAAGAAGCATTTGTAGCTGCACAATGGTATTCAAGGAAACAAAAAGAACAGTAATTAACCGTTGAAAGAGTAGTAATTCTGTGAATAATTTTATGTAATTTAAAAGGTTTAGTTTCACACTCCGGAGAACTTGGAGAAAGTATACCACGTACAGCAGCAGTCGGCCAGCAGACCCAGAGCGGGTACCTATCTAAATATGTGTATTCTGCTTCAAAAAGAAACAAGAGGAACACCCGTCTGGTACACAGAAAGGGTAGTAACCCCACAGGTAATGGTGGAGACCAACCTTTAACGTTTCCTTGAAATCTTGTCTCGGAAAGGGGCCTCAAAACTTAGACGTGGAAATGGAAACGAGAAGAGGGATGCGTGCAGGGTGCACCAGAGTGACATACGGCGGTGATTAGGTCGCCTCATTTAGTCGCTGTGACGCTTCGCGCCCCGGCGTGTTCCCCACGGGCGCTGCCGCCCGACCTCGGCCTGCTGGCGGCCGGGGACTCGAACCGGGGGTCCCGGCAGCGGGGGCGGGGCGTGAGGTGAAGAGGCGGGGCGGCGGGGGGAAGTGAGGCGGCGGATGAGGCGGAGGGCGGCGGCGGTGCTGGGAGCCGGTTGCCGGGCGGCCATGAGCTACGAGCACCGCCGCGACTGGGGCCGGGGCCGCGGCGGCGATGGCGGGTCCTCCTCCTCCTCCTCCTCCTCC
>NW_010973450.1:1324319-1397801 GCF_000737465.1 Haliaeetus leucocephalus | reverse complement strand
CCCCCCGCCACCTCAAGGGCCGCGAGATCGGGCTGTGGTACGCGCGGAAGCAGGGCCAGAAGAGCAAGGAGACGGACCGGCAGCAGGTGAGGGGCGGCCGCGGGCTCTGCCCCGCCGGACCGCTTCGGGGACGGGGGTCCCGCGTCTGTGGGGGGGCGTGGGCGTCAGAGACCCCTACTTCGTGAAATGTTTTGCCTGGCAGGATGAAAAAGAGGTGTTCGCCTCCGCGCCTTGAAACGCCTCGTCAGGAGCAACTTAAAAAGAAGTTTCTGATCGTGCCGAAGAGTCTCGCTAGTTTGATACCTAAGTAAGACGTGCTGAGTACACGGTGGTGAAAATTGTACTTTTTTTTTTTTTACCAGAGAGCCGTTGTGCGTATGGATGAACGCAGGGAAGAGCAAATTGTGCAGCTGTTGAATACGGTCCAAACTAAAAATGAAAAGGAGCAAGAAGCCATGTCCTGGTGGTCTGGGGATGAAGAAGGGTAAAGAGAAACAATTACTAATCCTTTTATTTACTTGAATGGAACAGAATTCCCACAAACTGGTAGGAAGATGTATCAGAAAATATTTACGTTTAGCGAGTGAATTAGGTTAACAGATATACTCAGTTTTCTCGACATGTATTGTCATACTGAAATGGTTGTAACCACTGCTGTAAAACTTTTTTGCAGGTTATTGTTGAGTTTGGGCTGTTAAATTTTTACTTAAAATCATAAAATCCTGTAATTGATCTCCAGGCCTACTAGAGTAGATATATGGAATTTTTCAGCTCCCCTGGCCTCTGGAATTATTATTCCAGAGTGGCATTTGACTTTGTTTTTCAGTTATTCTGCACTCGTAGAATGTTTTCTTGGCCTCTGTGAAATAGCACCTGTTCTTAACACTTAAGGGATTTTAAGTAATAGCAGTGAAATGGGCTGCCAGGTGTGTTACTCTGAGTCCACTGAAATGAAGTGTTTGGGTCTCCATTTTGCTGAATGATCCAATTACAGGGCAGTGGTTCTGACAGCCGGTTAAGGAGTAGTTCGCTGGAGAGGTTTTATTGCTTTGTTAGTTTTGTTTTGATACAAAAGAGCATGTTACGTTTCTAGATATGGATGTAAAATTTTTGATGGCTGGTGGTTCTCAGACTTTAATTGTTTTAATGGCGTATGCCATATTCTCATTGGCTGATGGTCAAGTAACTCGTGGATGTAACATCTCAAAAACAGATTTAAGGTTTGCCTTGAATGGTTCAGTGTACTCTTTGCAGCGGCCAAGCACATCTTGGATAATCTTTGAAGTTTCTGTTCTCTGCACTTATTTCAGACCTACTCCAGAACAGCCTGCAAAAGTGAAAACAGATACTGAAAAAGCTCCTGTAAGACAGAGGCCAGTCTTGGAAAAAACATTTCTTGATCGGGATGTGGAATATCTCTTTGAAAAAAATGAGCAAGATACTGATTTAGATGAGCAACTTAAAGAAGACCTAAGAAAGAAGAAATCTGATCCTAGATATATTGAAATGCAGGTACTTTTTCACATGTTAAGTAGAAAGCTTTTAATTGGATTTTATCTTTTCAGGTTAGTTTAATTTAAAAAAAACAAAACATAACTTCCTGCAATTTATTTACTAGGAAGTTGTCATGACGTTACTTTTGCTAAAAACTACCTTCAGAATTTACAAAATGCATACCTATCAATAGGAGAGCGATTAAAAAACAGACTTTCAGTGGCAATTTCTGGTTGCATAAAATCTAAAATTTTAAGCTTACGCATTGTTTAGTTGGCTGGGTTTTTCCATTTGTTCTTTAATGGGTTGTATCCCTGTATTTGTCTAAAACTGAAAGCACAAAAATGGGCTCTTAAGGAATTGCCTCTTAAAAACGTAGTTTATGTTGTTCTAATAGCCCTATATAAAGTTGTCAAATAAAATAGCCTTACCATGATCAGGCAGTTCTCCCTTTGATGCAAGGCCCTAGTCTTACAACTGTATGCACGTACATTTTCATGTACTGACCTGTTGGGTTTAAATATTTTTGCTCAATTTAATGAAACTGAAAACATTCATGGAATTAAACTTATTTCTAGTGGACCTGTGTTTATATAAGTATTAGCTGAACGGTTTGTCCTGTTATTTCTCAGTTTAGCCTAAATCACAGATGAAATCTGTTATATTACTTAGTGTTGAAAAGGTGTTTAAAGATACGTACTATTACTTTCTTTTTTCCCAGAGATTCCGAGAGAAACTCCCTTCATACGGGATGAGACAGGTAAATGTGTATTTAATTTGAAAGAATATGTGTTTCTGTTGCTCCGTTGTAAAATAGGAGAAAACAGATGTGTAACTGGGACTAGGTGGAAATCTTTGTTGCCTTTTATGAAGGTGCTGAAGCCTCCCAAGTTCTGATGCTGAGTTTGACTTCTTTCCAGAAGGTAGCTCAGCTTTACTGCTTCATATGGACAGTTACTCTGGGGCTATATCCAGTTTTATCAGTAGGGGCAGCATTATTCATGGAAATGGTTTTGAATGCTAGATATGTTTAAGTAATATTTTTTTTTTTAAGTATAGGTCTTTTCTTCTTTCTCTGCCAGTTAAACTTCTATATTGTTCCTAGTTACTTGGATTTTATATAGAGTAATTGACCACTACATAAATTGTCATGCTTTCTTATAGATATAAAATTGTGGACGTTTGTTGAATGCTCGCCCAATTTAGAATTTAATACAATGCAGATTAAACATTTTTCTTTTTTAATCACAGACTTTATGGCTGTACTCCTGGCCATTACTGCCATTAATTTCCCAGTCAGAATATAAAGTCAATGATAGCATGGGTTATTATTAATTGATGTTAATTCTTCATTTGATGTCACCTGTATGAATCAGATATTACGAGTATTCTGTTATGTTTTCTTTTACGGGTTTAGTGAATCATTAACGAGCTTCCTTTCTAAAGTTAATGTATTTGTAATAATGTCATCCCTCCTGTTAGTGTTTGTTTCTCAAAATAGTTATAATCCCTTTTACAATCCTTTGGATTGGGAGGTGGAGGCTGGAAGTATAAGAAATCTGTTCCTGTCTGTATAAGAAATGTTAAAATATTGTGCTGAAAATCTTCAGTTAGTATAGTCTTAGAGTCCAAAAGGGAAGATGCTTGTTTTCAGTCACCAAAGATATACAGAAGGCAAGTAGGAAGGAGAAAAGTTTAACAATGTATTTCAGGCTTTTGTTTTATTTTATGTTATTTTCATGCTGGATCTTAAGTATTTAAAACTAGTATTCAGAATTGATATGCTTTAAACCTTACACATATGAAGTGCAAATGTGCAGAAATTACTTCTGTGTGGTTTAAACTAAACTTTTTTTTTTAGTATTACGAGAAACAGATGAATATCTGTTTCTTTAGTTGCTATGACGCTTTCTTCTAAGTTCACTGCACAGTAGCAGAGAATTGTCAACATCCTCCTAAAATCTGTTTTGAACAATAATACAATAAATGTTTGTTCTTTGTTTGGAAACAGGAACTTGTAAACCTTATAAACAATAATCGAGTAACTGTGATAAGTGGTGAAACTGGTTGTGGAAAGACAACCCAAGTTACACAGTTCATCTTGGATGATTACATAGAGCGAGGGAAAGGGTCTATGTGCAGGATTGTTTGTACTCAGCCTAGGAGGATCAGTGCTATTTCGGTAAGTGCCATTTTTGACAAACTGAGTAACTTATTTCTTGTGTGTTTTTTGTTTTTTTTTGTTTTCCCAATAAATCAGAGGAAAAATTACTGCCTTACTCAGAATCATTGAAGGAAAATATATTTCTTAGTGGGCCTAGGATCCATGGGCAAGCTTATGGGTGTACAACTGAGTGTACAATCTGCTAGATTATTTGAAGTTAAGATCTTGAAGAAATTCCAAATGACCAGATAGGTACTGTGCATCTCTCAAAGAAACTGCTCTGCTGTCACACGTCCTGATACTAAATTTAAAGCTCAAGAGAAGCATTCAGCTTGTAGTGGACAGTGAAGATGGCTTTTTGTGTGTTTGTTTTCAGCCGTCTTAGATTCTGTTGTAAATAACAATTTTGTTAATATATACTAATTAGATATTTCATTTTGTCATTAATAGAGTACTGGCACTGCAAGCCTCATTCTTCCCTGAATTTAATCATGGTATATATCTGTGGTTTTAATGGATTTGGGGAGTGCAAATGTGAGTTAAGGTAAACACTAATGTTGTGTCAGGCCCTTTAGAGGTATATTAATGAGCAAGAAAGAATTTGGCTTTTAAGTGCACAGTAATTATTCTTCTTGATAGTTAAGTGTCAAATGATTATAGAACCTTACTTCCCATGACAAAAAGCTCACCGTGCTGAAAGGATGAGTGTGTTGCTAATGCTTAACTGGTTGTGTTCCTTTAAAATATGTCCTGGGTTGCAAACTTATGCTTGGGTTGCTGATGGGAAACATGGTCCTCAGTGGAGGAGAAAAAGTGATTTTTCAGGGTGTTTCTTTCTTGTTTATGTAACATCTTGGGTCTAGGTTATTTCCTGCTGATGAGTAGCTAAGTCATATCTCAGCCTTGTGGGATTTTTAAAAATTTTCTTTAATGCACTATTTTGATTTCATTTATTTTCTAAGGTGGCTGAGAGAGTTGCTGCTGAAAGGGCAGAAGCATGTGGTAATGGCAAGAGTACAGGATACCAAATTCGTCTACAGAGGTAAGAGAGGCTTCCTTGGCAGTTTTTGTGGATTTACGTAAAGGAGTATCTTTTGTTGTTCAAGCAAGAAAATTTGAAAAATAGTTCTGAACATAGGTGACTGCTTTCATTCTCATTTTTTTCTCCAAAAGGAATTCCTATGAAGAGCTGGTGTAGGGAATAAGGTTTTTGAAATTTAGCAAAAAGTTTGAGTGTGATTATTGTATTTTATGCAGCGTGTAGCAATGGCTAGCACCAAGTTGTACTTTTAGTAACTCCTTTTTTCAGCTCTTCTAAAAGGCTCTGCTATAGACAGAGATAAAATTGATGTCCCTAATCCATGAATTTCAAGGAAAAATGGAAATGCTAAAGGAGAGAATGCTATAAGCCATATTTCTGTAGAAAACTATGTATTTGCTACACTTAACCTGTTGAGTAATCTCACTGGGATCAGGTAATAAAGTTAGGTGCATTGACAAGAGTTCATAGACCTAGTGCCATAGAGCAAAAGCTATTACATTTGGAGTCATCTGTAATTTAAAAAAAATACCTGAAATGTTACCAGCAAAGAATGGAATCTCAATTATCATTGAAGAAAAACTGCTGGTGAGAGATGACAGCTTAGTCCTTTCAGCATTTTGAGTTTATAGTATCTCATTTATATTTTTCTTTACTGTTTAATCAAGAATGTTATACTGCTGTATATTTAGCTGTCATCTGTGCTGAACTTAAATAGCTGCCAGAGTTTGGGGTCAGCAGATCAACGTGCAAATGACGAAAAATGTCTGGGAAGTCAGGGCTTCTGTCAGATTACAAGCAGTTCATTCCCCATCAACAAAAATGCTGCAACAGTGGCCTAATTCCTTGTTCCTCCAATTGAACTGTAAGTGAGCAAGTTAGAGAATGAGACATACTTCATAATGTCTGTAATGACTATCTGCATTTTGATTTTAAGCTTTTAAAGTACTTTGTAAAATACAGAAGAGAACTGAAGCATTCTTAATGTATCTCTTTCAGTCGGTTACCAAGGAAACAAGGTTCAATTTTATACTGTACCACAGGAATTGTCCTACAGTGGCTCCAGTCAGATAAGTAAGTTTTCTTGTTTAATAAGAAACTGAATACAATTATGAAATTAATTGACTACTGAGCTTTTTCTAATAGTCTCGTCTCTGTTTTTTCAATTTTGCTAAAACCAAATTTTTAACTTCCTGCTCTTCTATTTCAGGCACTTGTCCAGCATTAGTCATGTAGTCCTTGATGAAATTCATGAAAGAAATCTTCAGTCAGATGTCTTAATGAGCATTATTAAAGATCTTTTGAATATTCGTTTGGATTTGAAAGTAATACTAATGAGTGCTACTTTAAATGCAGAGAAGTTTTCGGAGTATTTTGGTAGGTGAAATGCTTCCTGTGAATGTTCCTCTTAAGTGATTTAGGCTTCTGCAGTATAATGTGGCTCTCAGATTTGAGGATTGATTTTTATTAATAGGCATAATGACTTCAATTTTACAAATAGTTGCCAGCTGCTGGAGATGCTTACTCCCTTAGTTTTAGCTCATCATGAGTATGTGTTGCTTCTATATTTGCTTTTCAGACATATCGTGGAAACAGTATCTCCACAGTGTTTTCATATTAAATATTTACTAATATTTACTGTATTTTAGAAGTCTTGGTGTGATTGGGCAACCAGATTGAAGCCTTTAGTTGTTCAGTCTTCCAGCTTTATCCCGTAGCTGGAACCAGATGAACATGCTGCAGAACAATATACTGCTTGCTACCTATGCTTTTTTTATTCAGCAACTTTATTTGGAATTGAATTCGGCATCTTCCGTGAAAATTTCAAAATAAACAAACAGAAAAACCCTATATAGACTTGGCAACTGTATTGCAAAAATAGTGAAGAATGTTTATTGCCTCTATTATTTCAGTACAGTATTTTATTTGCTGTTTAAAAACAGAGTTATGCCTTCCTCGACAGATCATTGTCCAATGATTCACATACCTGGGTTCACTTTCCCTGTGGTGGAGTATCTTCTTGAAGACGTAATTGAGAAGTTGAGGTAAGTGTATTTTCTGAACACCAGTATGGATAGTGTTTTGGGGGTTTTTGCTTAGTATGTCTTTTCAAAGATTATCTTGGTATAAATAACCTGTGGAAGAATTAGCTGTGTTTTTTAGCAGAAGACCTTTCAAGGAAAGGTTAGTACCTTTTACAGTAATTAAAAATGGTGCATAGCTACCTGGAAATGTTGTCTTGAGGAAGAAAAAAACCCTTGTCTGTCTTTTGGAATTTTTAGGGTACTAAACCGAGCTAGTCTTTCTGTTTGTTCAGACTTGTTTTTTTCCTACATGTTCTTATGCTTGCTAGACATGGTACCTGAGATTTCTTTCAGAAAATAAATTTAAGAATCTTATTTACATGGTATAGCTAAAGCATGACATATTGTCCATCGTTTGGAAAACTACTGTGCAGCTGGCTTTAAATTACTTGGTTTCAAAATTTAATTATGTTTGTTATTTAAATTTAAAGGTATACTCCAGAGAACACAGATCGTCGGCCACGGTGGAAGAAAGGCTTCATGCAAGGACATGTAAGCAGACCAGAAAAAGAAGAGAAAGAGGAAATCTACAGGGAACGATGGCCAGACTATTTGAGGCAGCTGCGGGGCAGGTTGTTCTCAAGTTACTCTTTGTGTTAAGTTTTTAGACACTTCTTAACTAAGAAACATAACTTAATGCTGCATTCTATTACTGTGCTTTTATTAATGATGTGATAATTGGTACTGTGGAAAACAGTAATGATGGAGTTGCCAGTACAGTTGGCTGGCAACCACTGAAGCGCTTTAGAGTTGTCATGGAGGATTTGCTTCCTTTGCGTGTGCAAACTGTAAGAGAACTACAGCTGTCAAGTTGCTTCCTATTGATGTTGGTATTGTCCATTACAGTCTTCAGCATAACGTTAGGCTTCTTGAGCTTTGGCCATTAGTTCTCTTCTGATGAATTCTCCCCTTCTTCAGTCTCTTTCTTTGGGAGAGATCTCACAGTATTTTAGTCTCATAGTCAACATAAGACAAAATGTGCTGGTTTTAAAAAAAAAAAAAACCAAACCAAAACAAAAACCAACAAACAAAAACAAACCCACCCAACAAAACAAAAAAAACCCCACCACAGCCTTTTCCTCAGAATATTTTAATATTCCTCTAGAGTGGTTTAAAACCAAGCTAAATAATTTTGCCTTTTGAGCACCTAGTAGAGATTGTCCACTTCAAACATTCTTTTGATTGCCAGCATTTGACTACTTTGGTAATCTGGATAAGTTGATTAATTGGCTAGCCTGGCTGATTTATTTCAAGAATAGCATCTTCCTGTTTTTTCTCCTGTCTTCTTTGTCCTCTGCATTTTGGGATTGTCTATACATCCAGCTTGGTAACAATAATGAATATAGGTGTGTCGTGGTTTAACCCTAGCCAGCAACTAAGGACCATGCAGCTGCTCGCTCATTTCCCCCCCACCCAGTGGGGTGGGGGAGAGAATCAGGAAAAGAAGTAAAGCTCATGGGTTGAGATAAGAATGGTTTAATAGAACAGAAAAGAAGAAACTAATAATGATAACACTAATAAAGTGACAATAGGAATAATAAAAGGATTGGAATATACAAGTGATGCACAATGCAATTGCTCACCACCCGCCGACCGATGCCCAGTTAGTCCAGGAGTGGCGATACCCAGTTTATATACTAAATGTGATGTCACATGGTATGGAATACGCCTTTGGCCAGTTTGGGTCAGCTGTCCTGGCTGTGTCCCCTCCCAACTTCTTGTGCCCCTCCAGCCTTCTTGTTGTCTGGGCATGAGAAGCTGAAAAATCCTTGACTTTAGACTAAACATTACTTAGCAACAACTGAAAGCATCAGTGTTATCAACATTCTTCTCATACCGAACTCAAAACCATAGCACTATACCAGCTGCTAGGAAGACAGTTAACTCTATCCCAGCTGAAACCAGGACAAGGTGGCTCAGTTTTATCTCTCTTTTCTAAGGAGAAAGTCCTCAGTGCTCTACCTCTGGCCTATCCCATGCTCTGCTCATCCCATTTGTACTCCTTCCCTTTCCCACCCTGTCTTTTGAACCAATCGGCAATTCTTTCTATAGTGTTAGCTTTCATGAAACCAAAGGGCTGAACAGGTGAGATGCCTCCTCTGCTCACTGTGAGTGAGAGATTAATTAAAGGGTAAACGCAGCTTGTTTAGGTCCTGGCTAATCCATGAGGAGGAGAGAGATCGTGTAAATACTTCAGATGCAGTTCAGTCATAACATGGTAATTCTTAAACTTGCTATTATCATCAGTTTAGAATAGTATGTTGTGGTTTAACCCCAGCCAGCAACTAAGTACCATGCAGCTGTTCACTCGCCTCCCTCGCAGTGGGATGGGGGACAGTATCAGAAGGGGAAAAGTAAGAAAACTTGTGGGTTGAGATAAAGACAGTTTAATAGGTAAAGCAAAAGCTGCGCACGCAAGCAAAGCAAAACAAGGAATTCATTCACCACTTCCCATGGGCAGGCAGGTGTTCGGCCATCTCCAGGAAAGCAGGGCTCCATCATGTGTGACGGTTACTTGGGAAGACAAACGCCATCACTCTGAACATGTCCCCTCCCTTCCTTTTTCTTCCCCCAGATTTATATACTGAGCATGACGTCATATGGTATGGAAAATCCCTTTGGTCAGTTTGGGTTAGCTGTCCCAGCTGTGTCCCCTCCCAACTTCTTGTGCCCCCTCCAGCCTGCTTGCTGGTGGGGTGAGAAGCAGAAAAGGCCTTGGCTCTGTGTAAGCACTGCTCAGCAATAACTAACACATCCCTGTGTTATCAGCACTGTTTTCAGTAAAAAACATAGCCCCATACTAGCTAGTATGAAGAAAATTAACTCTATCCCAGCCAAAACAAGCACATAGCACTAAACCAAATCTCGAGAGTACACTGGAGATATAATAATTGAACAAAGAAATAAATTGATCAGCAGTGGGTTACATAGATATGTGATTGCAGAGCCTTATAACAGAAACACAAGTGTGTGACTTTATATGTTAGTAAGTTAACAATATGTATGCTTTCAATGCCTGCAGGTATTCAGCAAGTACTATAGATGCCTTGGAAATGATGGATGATGACAAGGTCGACCTTGACCTTATAGCAGCACTTATCAGACACATCGTTTTGGAAGAAGAGGTACACTTCTGTCTCCTATCATCACATTTTAATGATGTAGCTGAATTGTGATCAGTGGCTGTTGGGAATGTCAGAGCTGATAGTTAGTTTGGCTTATCATACAGATACAAAGAAGAATAATTTTTTGTTTTGCTCTTCTGAGAAGTAGTCTAGCAGCTTTAAATATCAAATTACTGTTTAAGCCGTGAGTTTAGAATGTGTTTACAGTGTTTATTGAAATGATGGGATAGAATCTATGTTTAAAGGGGAGCACATATCTAAGCATTTTCTTGAATAGGGGTTGTGGGTATTAATGAGAACTATGTACCTAAGAAACTTGGAAAACTTACAGATAGGTTTCATACACTCATCTGTGGTCCCTACTGAGCAAGGGAGCTGAATTCTTTCACTGACAGTAGGGATTGTCTTGTAAACAAAATGGGATAGATACCTGAAGATTTGGGTGCCATTTTGATTCAGATTGCTGCATTTTTTTCTTTTGGGTAAGCTTTTAAATAAGCTTTCAAATTAATTATACATCTTAGTTATTTCCTGTAAAGTAATGTAATTACAAATTAGATTTTAACTTTTAGTTCTTTCTGTGACTGTGTTTGTCAAAGGTAGTAGTCTTTGTAGTAAAAGTTATGTTTTGTGAAACAGCCATGGAAAACTGTCCAAAAACCTCTTTGGTGTACAGCTGAATCTCTGTTCTTAATTCCTCAGCTGTGGGAGGGAGAGGGCAAAAGCAATACTTAGAATTGATGTTCACTGCCTGATACCTACACTGTGCAGTTAGCTTTAATGTTTTTTCTGCCTGAGTAGTCTAAATATGACTTAGATGCAGCAAAGACTGAATTTTTATACAGCCCAGCAAAAGTCTAGTCACATTTACCAAACACGCAGCTAGGAGACTTCCAACTTTCAGCTTGTCAAGATTAGTAGTTAATACAGCTGCATTAATAGTTATCCCCAAATGTGCCTTACCTTGTTATTTAGTAATATCATCATCAGAATATTAATATCAGAAGGATCCTTTGCCTGAAGCAGTGACAAGCATGAAGTAAGAATAACTTCTGTTACCATAGGTATAATGTATGTAGGTTGTCATAACCTGAAGTAATATATTTGTTTCTGTGTTCAAAAACATCTGTGGAAGAGCTGATACCTTGGCTGATTCCTTAAAGAGAATTTTGATTATTAAGAATATCAAATAACTTAATATTTCAGTTGATAGATTATTTAAGCTGGGTATAATGAGGATGAGTTGCTGTTTCCTATTTTGTTCTTCCTGTGTTGAAAATTGTACACTAGTTTGTTTTATTTGCAGCTTACATTCTTCTAGTGTTGACGTGGCTGTGTTTTTAAAACACTGCAGGGGAAAAATGTTTAAAATCAAATTTTTATTTATTAAGTTCAGATAAACATATGTAGCTAAGTCTTTTATAGAAAACAATCTTATAAATGTTGTTCCAAATTTGAGTCAATGAGGTTTCAAATATCACATATCCAACATGTGCATTAGTGTGGAAGTAGCTGGTTCTTTGCATAGCGTGTAATTTATTCTAATCTCTTTTCCCTTCGCTCCCTCTTTTATATATAGGATGGTGCAATTCTAGTGTTTCTTCCAGGCTGGGACAACATTAGCACTTTGCATGATCTCTTGATGTCACAAGTCATGTTTAAGTCAGGTAAAAACAAAACTTTACATGGGAATTCTAGCAGTAGCGTTAGTGGCAAACTCTTAATTTTTGCATGTGATTGCTGGTATTGCACTGGATTTTTTTTTCTTTTCTCATCTCTCCTCTCAAAATGATTGCAGTGTGTTCAGGGTTTTTTGTATTTCTGTGATATCTTTCATTTGCTAATGATAATAACTCATTTTTCTCAGCGTAGGAGTAAACAATCTGAAAAAGAATCTCAGACCTGCATCTTTTTCCTTTTGTCCTTTCTTGTAGCTATGATAACTTCTATCCAAAACTAAACTCTTTCTTCATTCTGTGTTCATTTTCTTTTATTGATCTTTCAGCAGCTTCTGTCTACTGCTTTGCTGGTAGTTCTTTTAAATCCTATTTATTCCTTGAAGCTTTTTTAATAGGACACTAAAATACCAATCTATGCCTATCGGATACACTTTAATTTGTTCTGTTTGCATAACTCATTTTCATCTAACTTGTCTAATTATGCTATTGACTATTCAGGTAGTTGTCTTGCAGTTCATGTTGTGTACCTTCCATAGATAAAGAATTTCAATTTATTGAAAGATTGAGGAGGTTGTCAGTTTATTAAACTTGATAAATTATTAAATAATTTGAGAATTTGAAAATTAAATATAAATTACTGTACATAACTTCATATATTTTCGTAAACTTGTCAAGTCATCATAGCATAATAAAAAAATTTCCCTTAAACCTTTTTACTTTAGAAATTGCCATTATGATACATACACCTGTGAATTCAGAATAAGAAACAGTAGACTTAACTTGCAGCATATTTTCTCTATTCTGCATAGTTGATTTTCCTGTAAAATTAAAGTTTCTGTGCTTACACCATATCTTTTACTGATTTTTAATTTTCAGATAGGTTTATTATCATACCTTTACATTCATTGATGCCTACTGTTAACCAGACTCAGGTATGCTTTCCTTTTATTGCAATATTTCACAACTACAACAAAAAAAATTAAGCATATGTTTGGTTTTGGCAAACATATAAATGGGCCATGGATAATTACAGGTTTTTAAGAAGACCCCGCCAGGAGTAAGGAAAATCGTGATTGCTACCAACATTGCAGAGACTAGGTAAATAGCTAGCTATACAGACCAAAAAAACCTATACAATTAGTAACATAAGTGAAATTGATAATTTAAATGATAAACCTGTTTAATGTTTCCCAAAATACATGTCTTCATGTTTGTACTGTTCATTTATAACACTATCTTTAGAAATGTTTATAGACTAAACAGGAGTTTGCCTTTAATCGTTTTAAACAATTAAAACATGGATATAATGACTCACCTTTGTTGTACATGATAAATCTGAGCCGCCTATCCTCTCTGCAGACTTCATAACCCCATGTGGTGACTTCTGCCAGACCTAGGAGAATAAATCAAGCTCTTTCTTGAACTGCTTAGTAACGTAATTCTTAATGAAATTCCAAACACAGATTTTTTTTTTTTATTGTTGGCTCACAGTTTGGGAGGGGATAAAGAGAGGCTAAACCCCTTTCAGATCCTAGGCTTGCAAAGATGTGAAGAGTTGCATTTTTTTCCTCTTTTTTTTTTTAACAGCATTACAATAGATGACGTCGTGTTTGTTATAGATGGTGGAAAAATAAAGGAAACTCACTTTGACACACAGAACAACATTAGCACAATGGCAGCAGAGTGGGTTAGTAAAGCTAATGCCAAGCAGAGGAAAGGTCGAGCAGGAAGGTAAGAATAATGGGGAAAGTAGAAAAGTTTTGTGATGTTAAGTTTCCATCAGTCTTGGAGCACATGCTGCTGAAGATACTACTTTGTTATTCATATGTTCAGCAGCAGATGCTAGCACAACTGTCTCTTGTTCTTATGGAAGGAATGGTTTCTTTGTCTTTCTAGGAAACTGACTTAACTTGTACTGCATTTAACTCATGAGTTTCCCTCCTTATAGAAGAATAAGTCCTGCATTTTTTTAAATGTTTTGTTGGTAGTGTTTGCCTTCACACCTGATTTATGAGGCTATGATACATTAAAGTGAAAACTGCCTACAAATTAATATCACCTAGCCACATACCAATTTTTTTTTTAAATTTCTCTCCCTCTCAAAATACCTTGTGGAATATTTTCTCTCTTGTTCAGACTTACAGTTCTTCTCTGGTCTCTTCATTACTCCTTTTGAGCAGTTGATAGGAGGTTTCTCTGTTCTGCATGCCTTTTCTCCTCTTGATGGGTCTGTGTTTCAGAAAGCTGAAATGGCTTTTACAATTGAATATGCTTCAGTTCTAATTCTTTGATGTGTTTTGGAAAGCTGTTTATAAACAAACACAATCATCATGTCACAGTGTCATAGGGAAAAAAAAATACAATTGTTTACTTGAATAATTCCAGAGTTCAGCCAGGCCACTGTTATCATCTGTACAATGGACTACGTGCTAGCCTTCTAGATGATTATCAGTTACCAGAGATCTTGAGGACACCTTTGGAAGAGCTCTGTTTACAAATCAAGGTAACCATATGAATCTTCAAACGTATTTATAATCTACTTTTCCATTGGAATAAGAGGTTGAGAGATTAAGTTAATGCAGCTGTGAGCCTAAGGTTGTCTTCAAGTCAAAATTCAGTTACACCAGAGGCACAATATATTTAGGTAATAATTGCAGCAACTTTTGAAAAATGCATACTTGCATCTAGGTGCATCAAATCCAGGAAAAATAGGATTGTCTAGTATAAATAAAAGCTGAAGTCTGGACTGTGTTTCCCTCCCTGTCCCCCAAATGTCATTCAGTCAGAGGAGCTTCAGTGAGAATGTCAGTGAGTCAAGGGATATGATGTCTTAAAAGAATTTTACTAAAAAGTAGTTTTAGAAGTGACATGAGTTTCCTTTTTGGCAGTTTGTATTGAATTCCTTATGCATGCATAAGGAATACCATGTGTATGCATACTGAATGAAGACTAGGTCCTTATGTTTCAAATTTCATCATTAATACATTTTTATTTTTGTCCTTAGTTCTTAATTAGTGAAATTCTAACTCAAGCTGTGAATTAATCACTTTTTTAATTTGGGTGGTTACTGCTTACTAATTTTAGGTAGCCATCTTTCTCCAATTGCTGAGGTTTTTGGTTTGGTTTTGTTTCCTTTCAGATTCTAAAGCTTGGTGGAATTGCTTATTTTCTGAGCAAACTAATGGATCCACCATCTCGTGATGCTGTAATGTTGGCTATAAATCATCTAATGGAGCTGGTAAAGTATTGCTTAATGTACATGCAAGGAAAAATTTTAGAACCATGTTATTGCGTTGTTTGTTATCAGACAGTTCTGATTGTACAGGTCTAGACATTTGCAACTCCTTATGGTATTGTGTAGACCCTTTATATATCCTCACTGAACAGAGGAAATAATTTCACATAATACATGGTGTTCGTGGGCTGCATAGAGTAGTTCCTGAGGAACTTTCTAAATGACTCACATCATACACATGCATCTTGCATTTATTTTCCCTACAGATACTTACTTAACTCACTGCTTCTCTACCACCCTGCTCATGGCTGCATCCAAGTCTTCCTATCCCAGTCAGATAAATGAAGAGTTTGAGATACTTTCTCTGTGGGCAAATAAGGCATATAGGAGAAAGATCTTGTATGTCATTGCCCCTTTGGGTGCTGGGGAAGGAGAGGTTAACGACATATTTGTATTACTGATTCCTTGCACTGGTAGTATTTGTACAAATCAATTGTAGCAATAAACCGAAACATCTGACTTAGTTGAAGGGCAGTATTTAGTCTGATGGCATGATTCTATAAATGTTTTGATTAAAGTTAGAATTCAGCTGTACATTTGGTGTTCTGTGACAGTGCTGTATAGTAGTAAAGGGTAGAGTAAATAAAAACAGAAGTGATACTGAGGGTAAGATACAAGTCTAAAAATAATCATGATCAGGAGAATAGGAAGACACTGAAGTGTTAATAGGTCTTCATACTTTCATCCAGAAAGACACTGAGCCCTAATAAACCGCTTGAAACACAATTAAAGATGGTTGCAGTTTTCTTGGATCTAATTGAACATTTCTATTTCTCCATAACTTGCTTGATCACTTTCCTACCATACCTTGTTATAGCTACTTGCGTTCTCCAGCTGTTAGGCTTTCCTTTGTTCTCTAGGTATACTAGTGGCTATTTCAAGGAAATCCTCCCCATTTCAAATACTGTGTTTATTCTTTTTTCCTTTCTTGTTTTTCTTCTGCTGACAGAATGCTTTGGACAGACAAGAAGAACTGACTCCACTAGGTGTCCATTTAGCACGATTACCAGTTGAACCACATATTGGAAAGATGATCCTCTTTGGAGCTTTATTCTGCTGCTTGGATCCAGTACTTACAATTGCAGCTAGCCTCAGCTTCAAAGACCCTTTTGTCATTCCTCTGGTAAAGTTTCTAAGAGGAGAATTGCACATAAGATTTTAAGAATCTCAGAAGGATATTGGGACTTACTGAGATGTTATAGTTATTATTTTCATGTTAATTATATTTTTATTAGTAAAGTATTACCTTCACCTACTATGAAGTATTGTCTTGCCTACAGAATATTGGAAGTAGCTTTAATTTTTACGTATGCAGCATACGAAGTATTGCTGTATATGTACCTTAATTAGGAAAAAGAGAACTGTCATGTCAGTCATGAATATTTTATAGGTTCTAATTATTCATAGGGCAAAGAGAAAGTAGCGGATGCAAGAAGAAAGGAACTGTCAAAGAACACTAAGAGTGATCATCTAACTGTGGTGAATGCTTTCACGGTAGGCTTGTTTTAATGTTTTGGGGTTTTTTTTCTTCTAGAATTTTAATTTGAGCAATATGGATTATTCTAAAGAAGAAACTGGTCAGTTTATGCTCTGAAGCATTTCTTTCTTGGCCTCTACAGAAGCATAAAACCAAATTAATTTTCACCCTTCTAGTGTTGAGGAATCTTGTCTTCAGGCTCAATAACCTAATTTCTTGTGGATAAGTCTACGAAAGAGACAAAGCATAATGTTATAGTTACCTTACTGAAATAATTAATATTTGCCCTTCTGGCCTCTACAAGAGGCTGAAGCTGTCTTCAAAAGTGTTGGAGACTTAGCTGTATAGTGTTGGGGTGAGAAGAGGAGGAAATAAATGGCCTGGAATGCAGTTTCTACCCAGGACTGTTAATAGCAACAAATTAAGTTCTGGCAAACTTAGCTAGATTTCACTCCTCACCATGGAAAAAAGGAAGTTTTTGTTTCAAAATGTTGTAAAGTTTGTGTTTTTCTGCTCTGTGCTCCATATACATAAACAAAGAGATCAAAGGATTTACTTTCTCTCTTGTAGAGAAAAATGTAACTATATTGTTTGTTGACAACAAACAATAGTTTTTGCTGTCCATAATTTTTTAGTATGTGTTCACTTAGAAACACCTTTGAACTACGGTTTTCACTTTTAGGGCTGGGAAGAGACTCGGCGGCGTGGTTTCAGAACTGAGAAAGACTATTGCTGGGAGTATTTCCTGTCTTCAAATACACTCCAGGTAACATGCTGACAGTTTAAAAAAGAGGATCATGTCTGTGGGGAAAAGGGGAGGAGCCTTTTGCACAGCATCATTCTGGGATAATTTTTGTTATTTCCTAGATGCTGCATAACATGAAAGGACAGTTTGCTGAGCATCTCCTTGCAGCTGGATTTGTGAATAGCAGAGACCCCAAGGATCCCAAATCTAATACCAACTCAGGTAAACAGTGGAAGGAAATGGAAAATTTCTGATAGCTGAAATCTCAGTTTGCAGAACTGCGTTATTTACTTTGCTGTCTTCTACAGATAATGAGAAGTTGCTCAAAGCGGTCATCTGTGCTGGCTTATATCCAAAAGTTGCAAAGATCCGGCCAAGTTTCAGCAAAAAGAGAAAAATGTGAGGGTTTGTTGGTTTGTATTCAAGGTGTTCTCTGCATTAGGTAGTTTGGTGAGGTGAAGCAATGGCTCGAGTGCATGAATGAATCTATAGCTCAAGTCACGGTTGTGGGTTACTTCATTTGAGAAGGGTAGGTGAGAGGACAGGATTGTTGATCTTCACTTTAACATTTGGATACCTGTGAAATAATTTGTGTGACCTTATCATGCCATGGATAATGTTACAATATATCAGTAACACTGCTGCTAAAGGAGCCCTACCATTATCTGTGATCTACAGCAGCAGTTGAAACACTGTCCTCTCTTATTACTTGGCAAGATAGAACCCAGAAATTCTGGTCTGTTGATTTATCACTATTTCTATTATCAGACTATTTATTTTTATTATCTGTTACTCACAGTAACAGTATACTCATCAGGATATAGACAGTCTCCTTTATGGACCTGATTTAAGACAGAATGAGGTGTTGAACATTTGGATTGATTTTTCTGGGTGTATAATGCAGAAAAAGCAAACTATAGGAGCAAGCATTGTGTCTATAATTAAAAAAAAAACAAGCAAAAAACCCCCTGACTGATCGCTTCTATGAAAGGAGTAAGAACATGCAGTCAAAATTATACTTTACATTGCATAATTTAGCCCTGTCTGTAGCTGACACTGCTAGTCCGTTGATAAAAGTGAGTCCAGTGTGCTTGATGCAGTAAAGTTTGCAAACCTGATGCAAGTTACTGTGTCGCTGTATCTTTGCCGCATGGTGGAGCTAGGTGTAAGCCAGCTGCCTAGGAAGGCTCAATTTTATGATCCACTAAGCAAGGGATTTGTTACACTAACCACTTTGCTGCAGAGCTTCTCCCAGGCTGCCGGTTTCTGTTTCAAAACACTGAACTTCATGTTTTGCAACATACTTCTGCACACAGGGAATAGAGAGCTCAGTGATCCACACCCAAAGAATTACATCTCTGAAATGTGAGAGAGAACAGTTGTGCTTCATACATACTGTGCTTGGTTTCTGCTTTTTATTGTTTGATGGCATGATTATGTTAGAAGGGAAATGTGATTTTGGGGAGTTAGTATAACCAAAGCAGTTGAATGTTATCCCTTGAGTAAAATTTGTTCAAAGGCACGTGGTACAAATAGAGGTTCACCACTCTAGACTGGTTGACAGCAGTATAGCTAGTCCCTTGTTTCACAATGACACTGCTTAATGGTGAGCAAAAAAATTCAGATACGCAAGTTCCTTATGTGGTGTTTCCAAGAAATTGCTTGAAATTTGGCTCATGTAACCAAATTCAGTAACTTGGCCTTCTTTTTCCAAATGAAGGACTCCACTTGTTTTTTCTACTTGAGACAATAACAGGGTTTATTAAGAGAGTAAATTTGACCAAAAAAATCAAACTTCTTAAATGCAGAGAGAGAGAGAGAGAGGTCTAAAAATTTGTACTGTAGATTCAGTTGTTATCTTTTGGGAAAGGAGTTAAAATTTCTTTGAACGTCCTTGTACATTCAGAGTTTAGTATGCCAGTGGAGAACTGGAGGGTTTTTTTTAACTTAGGACATGACTATACTAAACTTTCAAGATTTTATTTCAATCCTAAAACAAAACCTTTTTTTTTTTCCTTCCAAGGGTGAAAGTTTGCACCAAGACAGATGGAACAGTTAATATTCATCCGAAATCGGTTAATGTGGAAGAAACAGAGTTCCATTATAACTGGCTTGTGTACCATTTGAAGATGCGAACTAGCAGTGTATGTGAAGGGTTTATATTTGTGGAATTTATTTCTGTGGCTCTCTTTAGTAAGGTCAGATCAAGGTTCAAAGGCGATGTGAACAGTGCCTTTGTTTTGAAGCCTTCCTGTCTTGGGTCGTTCCTTTTATATGCCATCAGATTATGTTCTTTGTGATACTGGTGGTATTGTTCCACAAATAACTAACTACTGGGTTTTTTTGTGGTTGGTTTTTTGGGGGGTGGGGGTTTAAGATTAAGGCAATAACAGGTGTAATTTTTTTTTTTTATTTCAGTCCAGTGTACACGTCTCACTATGCTGAAATTTTTTTGTTTTCCTCTGATTGTTATGGAGTAGTTGGTTTGATTTCAGCACTTTGTGTGAAGGACTGCATTTGGGACCATTTTTGCTGCTGTTCAATCTGATTCCGTGTAACTTTTCCAACTGAGTTGCTTCATGTATGTCTTGCAAATTTATGAATGACTCTGAATAATGATCTTCTGGAATTCTGTTTTTAGTTTCATTAAGGGTTACTGATGTCACGTAAGATGTTTTGAAGGGTGATTGGACAGTTTTGTCTTCTTGCAGATTTACTTGTATGATTGTACAGAGGTCTCTCCCTATTGTCTCTTGTTCTTCGGAGGAGATATATCCATTCAGAAGGATAAAGATCAGGATACCATCGCTGTGGATGAATGGATTGTTTTCCAGTCTCCAGCAAGAATAGCGCACTTAGTTAAGGTGACTATGTTTAATAATAATGTGTGTGGAAGACTTAGTATAACACTGATTCTTCTTAGAGATTTCTATATTAGGTATTACTGTGTACCTACTGGTTTATCACTATAGGGAGATAATAATATTTTAAATGCATTCCCAGTAAGCAGTTCAAGTACACAAAGTAAACAAAAGAGCTCTAGTGAAGGTGTGTAGATGAATGCAAGTTAAAAAGCAGTACTAAAAATAACATTCTGAACAGTCTGCATCACATGGTGAACTGGGCAGAAGTAAACAGTAATGTACTCCTTTGTTTGGCCTTAGGAGTAGGCAGACTTACTTATTTTTTTGTTTCCAGTGTAATAGCTTGACTAATAAGAATGAGGCTGTGTGCCTATTGAGCATCAGGAGTATGGCCTTGATGTTCTTGTTCAGCTGGTACAGCCCCTGAAAAATTCATGGGGATATTGAAAAACTGTAGAAGCTTCAGAGAACAGTTGTAGGGTGGATTTAAAGAATTTATAAACATGTCTTACAGTAATATATTTGAAGTACTTAGTCTCTGTAGTTTTCCATAGCAGAAGCTGTAGGATGACTTGGATCAGTCTGTGAAATGTCCACATGGGTATGGAAACATGAGGATGAGACTTTTCAGCTGGCAGTAGTAAGTTCCAGTGGAAGGAGGAGCTGAATAGAGCTCTGTTTAATATTAGATCCTAGAAATCATATGTCTTTTTTTTTTAAACTCAAATATTTTTAATCCTGAAATAGCCAGCTAATGGGTGTATATAGGCTGTTAAAGGCCATCATATCCAGAGATGGTCATCTGTCGTAAAAGGTAAAACTACTAGTTTCTGAGAAGCAGCTTTTGATCCTGAAAATAGCAATGCTGAAATGAATTGAAAGGAGAACAGCAGGTGTGAAGATTAGGAGAACAGAGGGCCCAAGGGTTTGAACTTAACTGTAGTAACATTGTTGTGTGTAGCTCTAATTGCCTGTCTCTTTTCTTTTTTCTTTCT
This sequence comes from Haliaeetus leucocephalus, assembly GCF_000737465.1. NCBI lineage: Eukaryota > Metazoa > Chordata > Aves > Accipitriformes > Accipitridae > Haliaeetus > Haliaeetus leucocephalus. The sequence continues at coordinate 1,376,840 of NW_010973450.1, read as the reverse complement.
TTTTTTTTTCTTCATTCCAACAACTCTTTCCAGAATTTAAGACAAGAGCTTGATGATCTTCTACAAGAAAAAATAGAAAACCCACATCCCGTGGACTGGAATGATGTTAAATCCAGGGAGACAGCAGTACTGACAGCTATTATAGACTTAATCACAACACAGGAGAATGAAAGTGCCAGAAACTATGCTCCACGATTCCAGAGTGAACGCTATAGTTGACACACTTTCATCTGTATTGATAAAGCCAACACATTCACCTTGTTTTGTTTTTTATAGCATTTATTTAGCTAGAGGAAAAACTTTTTTAGGGTAAGCTGCTAATTCCCTCATACTGAAGAGCAGTTATTTCAAAATAGTTGGTAATATCTGTATATGCATGGTATTCTGTGTTCAGTGTAGCTTTTTAAATAAGAGAAATGCAATGCTAGCAATGTTAGTTGATGTACGGTTCTTGTCCTGCTGTAGGTTTTTTTTTTTTCCCCCATCAGGTAACAGATATTCAAAAAACCTGCTAAAATACTGCTTAATAATACTTAAACTGTTCTTGCTACTGCTAGAAACATCTCAAAAGACTTTTTTTTTTAATTGGGTGTGGTAATTATACTTACTGTGTTATTCCAGCTGTGCAGCAGTCTTCTCACCAACACTTCCACAGAAGGTAATTATAGCTTAATTAAACTAAACTTGAAAACACTTGGTAAATTTGTACTTTGGGAGGAAACAGTCTTCAGAAATATTCTCTTCTGCCTTTCATCCCATTCAATTACTGTTTATTTTCTGTGCCCATCAGTCATCAGTACTGACTAAAATTTCAGACTACAGGAAGCATGGTTAGATAAAAGTCATGGTGGAATACACTTTAAGGTTTCATTGCATTCTAACTTTTCTTTTTTAAAAACAGCCCATGTATGGGTTATATTATTACATTAAAAGTCTTTTCTTTAAAGTGTCATTTCATCTGTTCTTTGTTCTTAATGTTTTGAATGTCATTCTGTTTTGAATGCTTCCAACTATGTAAGAACATTGTTTAGGATTTCAAGTAGGGTGACTAGTTTGAGAAATACTGTTTTGATCAAACTGCTGTTTCCTTTAAAGCCTGGGGGCTGGATTTGGGGTTGGGCTCTGTTCCCCACTGCTGGGACCAGGGGCAGGAGATGGAGCTAAAACTGATGAAGGGTGTTCAAATAGGCACTGAAAAGTGCTGGTAGTTCACTTTGCAGCCATAGCTGTAGTTATTTCTAGGATTATCCTCAAGGAACAAGGCTCTTGTGTCTTGTTTGCCTGGAAATGTAATGCCTTCTCCCTTCTTGGGGTTTGGTTTTGTTTCTTGTCCTTTGCAAAAGATCCTGACCAACAGGCTCAGGGGGGATTTATGAGTCTTATTCTGAAGAAAACAGAACTGGTCAGGTGAAACTAATTATTATTTTTTTTTCGTACAGCAGTAAGCCTAACTTACTGATTGGACCGTGCTTTCCATCGGGTTAACAAGGAGTGGAGGATGCCAAGCTCATAATGCAACACAGCTGCAAAAAATATAGAGTTCAGCCTCCCTCCCCCCAAACATTTACTCTTTCACCCCCTCCCAGGTGCTGAGGTGTTTCAAACGGGGAGAGAGGAGGAGGAACAGTCCGGCGTGGGGGCGGTGGATGCACGAAAGGGGGAAAACAAAAGCCTCGGCGGCTCCGGGGAGGGGGACGCCGGGGGACCGGGCGCCGGCCGGGCTCCCCGGAGCCGCCGGCGGTTGCGTGGGGAAAAGCGGGGCTGCGAGGAGCCACCGGAGGCCGCCGGGACCCTCCAGACGCCCTGGGGGACGCAGGTGAGGGCGGGAGGCGGCCGGTTCATTCGCCTCAGGGCGGCGAGGTGCTGCGAAGGTCTCGCCGCGAGCTGCGCCACACGACGGGATGGTGAGGAGGCGGGAATCCAGGGTGCCGCGGCACCGCTGAAGGTGAGCCCTGGAATCGAAGGCGGGGGGGGGGTGGGTGGGAGGAGATTAAATTAGTGATAATTTGTGTGGAAATGGAAATGAAATAACTTGACTGTAGTGCTGTATCTCAGGCTTCTGGTTTTGGAAACGCGGGGTGTCGCGCTGGGACAGGTGCAACTGGTACAGGAGGAAGCAAGATGGCGCCCAGAGCTGAGAGAGGGGCTGCGGGCCGGTTGTACCTGGCTGCTCAGCGTTGGGGCAGAGGGGTGTGCGGTGGCAGGGGCAGGTACCGTAGCGAAGTAGGGTGGGCTGCTCCACGTTGGGAATTTGTAGGTTCTTGAAGAAGAATTGGTAGTAGCGCTGTTACTGGCAGGGTTGGATTAAAAATCACAAAAAAAAAAAAAAAAAAGCTGGCAGGTGGTACCAGTTTCATTTGCCCTTGTTCTTGGTTTTTTGCAGTACTTGAAAGGAATGATGGCTAAACTTCTACCTAACAATAAAAAGGGCAAAAAGAAATGGTAGCGGTAGCAGAGCCTGGGTAAAAATACCAGTGTTTGTTTAACAAATCAGATGGTTCCCTCCCCTGCCTCCCCAAATTGTGGAGGATCAGACTGTGGTATTGGGGCCATCACCAGAAGAAATGCACCCTGAGGTGGTCATGGGTTGGTATGGGCAGATCTTTGCTTATAAAGAAACATGATTAATGTGTAAATATTGATATTGGCTGTACTTTCCCAACTGTGCATGTAGCTTAACTTCCTTTTTTAAGCAGAAAAGTATTGGAAACCTCTGTGTTTTTCGAAGTTTGAAAATTAGCCTTTTCCCAATGCTAGGTGTACTGGTTTTGGCTGGGATAGAGTTAGTTTTCCTCATAGTAGCTGTGTGTGGTGCTGTGTTTGGATTTGTGATGTAAGTAGTGTTGATCGCACAGGCATGTTTTAGGTATTGCTGAGCAGCGCCTGCACAGCATCAAGCCTTTCCTGTTTCTCATGCTGCCCCACCAGCAAGTGGGCTGGGGGTGTGCAAGAAGCTGTGAGGGGGCACAGCTGGGGCAGCTGACCCCAACTGACCAAAGGGATATCCCACACCAACTATATGGCCATGTTGCTCAGCAATAAAAGCTGGGGGGATATAGGAGGAAGGGGAGACATTCAGAGTGGTGGCATTTATCTTCCCAAGTCCTATGTGTGATGGAGCCCTGCTTTCCTGGAGATGGCTGAACACCTGCTTGCTGATGGGAAGTAGAGAATGAATGCTTTTGCTTTGCTTGTGTGTGGGGCTTTTGCTTTAACAATTCAACTGTCTTTATCTCAAACCACTTGGTTTTACCCTTCTGATTCTCTTCCCCATCCTATGGTGGTGGGAGTGAGCAAGTGAGCGAGCAGCTGTGTGGGGTTTAGCTGTGTACCAGGGTTAAACCATGACATCGGGTTATTAATGCTTATGTAAGGTTTTTAACATTCTTTTTCATATGGCTAGCCAGAGACCATGTTTCTCTCCCCAGTGCATAGTGCGCTTAATGAAGTCTGTTTCTGTCTGTGTGTTAGTGTTTCTGGCATCTCCTGGAACTCCGGGTTATGGAATAAAACAGAATTCAGGGATGGCAATTAATTTTTCCTGACCTTTGTGTTATCTCCAGTTTGCCTAAATGATGTAGTTGTTATGATACAGCTGTTGAAAATAATTTGCAGACTACAGTAGAGCTAAGAGCAACACTATCTGTGTAATTCCTGGGGAACAAGACCTCCTCAGATTTGCTCTATCTTGGTGTCAAAATTTAGGTTTCTTTCTAACACTTGTGTTCTGTTGACTTGTTTTGACTAAGTGTGTTACTTTAGAAACAGGATATACAGGAAAAAAGCTTGTGTGAATATATTCTATTGGTACAGAGTTTAAAGTATGTGCATGTAAATAGGATGCTCCATGAAGACTGTGTTTCGTGAGGTTGTGTAGGTTGACTAAAGTGCTACTTTTACCTTTTATTTTCAGCAAATTAGCTTTGCCTAATGGAGAACAAATGCATTGTTTGACATGGAAGTCAAGAACAATACTGCATTATAGTGTTACTTTTTTAAAAGTTCAGCAGATAAAAATGTTCTAAATATTATATTGCAGAGATGATGTAAAGAAGCAGAAAAGGTATTCATAACTGTTCTCCAGTTGTGTCACGAGTATTTGGAAATGCTGAGACAGGTTGAAGGCAGGTGGGCACTGGTTTTCTGAAGGGGGTGCTTGGCAGCCTACACAGACCCCATATGGGCATCTAGGCTCACCAAGACTGAGTGGGTTCCTTCCCCTGGCAGTGCTGATGTTCAGTGTGGTCTTGGCTTCAGTGAGGGCTGAGTGCGAACCTGAGGTTTTGTTCTCGTGCATGCTGGCACCTAATCACTGAGCCAGTCACACAGGTTGGACTTTGCAGGGTTTCTGCCCACCTTACATAATGTGTATTTAACTGCATCATATAAAATGAAACTTTGATTCAGGGAACTGAGAGCGCCTTTTGTTTTTGGTCAACTTGCTTAAAAACTGATTAGAGAAGTCATGTAAGGAAGGGGTACAAATTCCAGGCCCTGCAAAAATGAAAGTTAATTTTACAGTAACAAACTCCCAGCTGTATTCCATCACTGCTGGGCTGTTTAATTAAAAGGAGATACTGGTGTCATGTCCTCCTCAGGCAGGAGAGAAAGAGAAAGCATGCATGTGTGTGCATGTGCATGCACTGGTTAGTGAAAATGAGTTTTTTGGATCATTCCCTTTGCAATAGAAGTGTTCAGAGCAAGTCAGAGTTAAAAAAGATTACTTCTTTTTTTTTGCTGATGAAAATATTGTGGAGTTGCTAGAAGGGGGGGGAAAAAAAACCAAAACAATGAAAAAACAAAACCCTTAAGCTTTTGAAAACTTGTTTACACAAACTTTTAGATACATTGCTTGTCATGCTGTCTTAAATTTCTAATACCTCTTTGAGCTATGTTGGAATTAATTTAGAGTGAAAGTCAAAGATTTTAAGAGGTCATACCAGTTATCAGTGTTGTACCTGCTAGATGCCTTTTCCAGGCACATGCTGATCCTAAACAGAGTGAGTGCAGTGCAGAGTCTGTTTCTGTGTATGGGGGAATTGCATAGCACAGACTGGAGCTGTGTAGCTTAGAAAACACTGTAATGGTGTCAGCTGCTTCCCTAAAAAACTCACAGCTTGTCAGGAAGTGCTGCTTCAGCAGCTCACCAAAAGGCCACCTTTTTTTTTTATTTTGATCCTTTTTTTCAGGCATTGTGCAGGTGGGGGCAAAAACTCTGCAAACAAATAGGTGAGGCAAACATACAAAGGAATGAATTAATTTGTAGCTGCCACACCTGCACCAGCAAGGTTGTAACATCTCCTAGGCTAAGGGGGAGGTTGTCACCACTCCTGAGAAGGTTCCCAGGCCACTGTTGTGGCCAGCAGAGAGCAGTTCTGAGGTTCCTGCTGCCCCAAGCTGTCATCTTCCTTTCTATACTTTCCCCCAGGTAAGTTATGTATTAAATACTTGCAATACAGTCTTCCAGTGTTTAATGTTAACTGAGAATAACTAACTAACTAATGCAGTCATGTTTAGCACAAGACCTGGATCCAGCATTTCAACTTCCTGAGTGTTCCACAGCAGGGCCTTGTTTCATCCTTCTCTCTTGATTAATTTTGAATTATTTTCTGCACAGTCACTTCTAGAAATCAGGTGTACAAAATGTATTGGATCCCATACAGGGCAACAAAGCTGGTGAAGGGCTGGAAGGAGCAGCTGAGCACTCTGGGTTTGTCTAGTTTGGAGAGGAGGCTGATGGGTGACTTCATTGCTCTCCTAGACCTGCATTTTATGCCTTTGCTCCAAGTTCATGGGCATACAGGTATGACAAATGACAGAGGACATATGATGGTGCTATTTATCTTTACAGAACAGATTTAATTTCTTTGGCAAGAATGACATTAAAAACTTGCAGTTTAATGGTGTTTCTTAAAGAAAAATTGAAGCTTTTTTTAGTAAGGATTTAAAAGCATTTTATTGATTGTTGTCCTGTAAAATCATAAAGTCTTTAATTCCTGAAGAGCTGTGTCCAACAATAGGAAAAATGTCTTTAAAAAACATTACAGCATTTTTGGAAAAACTATAGGTATGAAAAATATATACAATGTATTAAAATCTGAATAAAATTAATGTCTTGATTTATACATTCAGTTATGTGTTAAACATCTGCCTGTGTACAATAGAATTTGTTAAAATATTAGCAGTATTTTTTCTATGTTAAATAAGTCTTTGTTCAATTTACAGTTTCTCTCATTACTATTTTATCAGTCCATTTTAAATTAATTTACAAGGGTGTATAACCACTGTCAGACTGTCAAGGTAAGTATTTTTGTACAAAATTATTGCCTTCCTAATATATTTTAATGTTACAGAGACACATCTTTATAAACATCCAATTCATTCACACACAAATTGAATCAACATATTACAGTATATAAAACAACATACAGCCCCTTTGAAAAAGACAGGGAACACAACAGGAAGAAAGCCATTGTACTACACGTTCTTCCCTCATTTTTATTAAATGTGTGTTCTACCCTGCTGAGTTATCAGCTGGTCCTTAAAAAGGTGAAGAATTTTATAATACAAACTGTCACACCTATATACAGAAAAGATGCACTGGAATTTACTTCATTTTTGAGTGCATTTGGTTCACACACCATGAAGTGGTGGTGGTTTTCTGTAAAATTTCAAAGCTAAACTGCAGATGCAAAAATTTAGCAGGTGTTGGATGTAGTGCAATTGTGAGAAGTCTTCTCTAAAGCAGAGAAGAGCAGATGTGTGAAGCAGCACCAATGTGAACTCCTCTGAAGGTGAGGTCCTAGTACTATTTTATCTATCCTGCTCTTGCCCTCCCTCCTGATCTCTTGCCTGAAGCATCCAATGACATCAAGTAAGTCAGCAGTAGAGGATAGCCTAGATAGATAACAAAATACCAAGTTAAGGTGCTGAGCTATCTTGCTTCCCAGTCTTTCCTCAGTGGTGGTCTTACCATTTATATATACAACAGAGATGAGACCACCTGGCACCTTAACAACACTACAGATCTTACTTCTCCCTCTTTTTTTGCCTGTGGATTCAACATGATGCTAGCAAATGCTAAAGATGTAGGTAAACTGAAGTTCAGTTGAACATTTTGCCTCCACAGAAGGAAATAATCATCTCCTCTAGCACAGAAGAGCAGAAAGACTAAAAAAAACCAAAAAACCCCACCAAAACAACCCCCCCAAGCCCAGAACAGAGTATTTCATGTTTTCTGCAGTCCTCATCAAAACCCTTGCTCTAAAGCACTAACTTAATATGAAGATCTAGTTAAACATAAGGAAGAGAGAAACAAAATGGACAGATTTCCAGCAGTTCTACTCCTTTAAAATACCTGTACTAAAATGGATCTGAGAATAACATAATAAACATCACATATTTTGCAGAGTTTGGTACCTCTTTCTTGCTTTCAGAAGTCCTTTCACCACTGCAGCACTACAAGGAGAGAAAGTCTGAGCTGCCTGAATGAGTAACACGCTGTATTAGAGACCAACACCACTGGAGGCACTTCTCCGAATTCTTCCATGGAACTTGCATCAGCTTTGCTAACATCGATTAGAGATCTAGTTACTTCTTACAAAGCATGGGACGTCCCTGGATTTGTGCTGGAGAGGTAGTCCTTTATGAATTACAGGGTTGGTTATTCTAGTTTGTTACACACAGATTTTGACACAACTGGGAAGTATCCCATTAACATACTTCTCTGGTACTGGAAATGTAATACTGCAGTTTCTTAGGAGCAGGAAACGCCCAACATTGCTATTCACCTCCAGCTCAATGGATTGGGTGAGTTCCTGGTCTTCAGTCTCCTATGCAGACTGCTACACAGAGTTCTTCTGAAAGAAAGTCAAAATGCTCAGAAGCATATGGAGAAAGAATACATAGAGGCAGGGATGGAAGAACTAAAGTCAAGTCAAAAAGATGCGTGGCTGATCTCCAGTGCCTAAGAAGCTACTTCTAGTTGAAGTCTGCTACTGGTCAAACCAGGTTTCAGTTCAGAGCTCTCAAAATGCAAGATCAAAAGGGTTGAGTATCCAAAACATCAGTGCTCTGTTAACTACATTTTTTGCATTGGTGACCTGCATCTTCCATGCAAGTGCTGTAGGCCATGCATCCATGCCCCCACTGAGAGCAGTTAGTGCAAATCCTGTAATATAGTACAAAGAAGCAAAAACGGTCTACACGTTGGTTTCAAGTCCAAGTAAGCGTCCCATCCGTTCCATGTTCTTGTCAATCGTGGCACGACATGTGATTTCTTTAGCACACTCCATGGGAAACCAACCTCTTTCGCCATCCCGCAGTCGTTCCCCTTCGTACCAACCTGCAAGGGTGAACAGACATGGAGTAACAAACCTTTTCAAGTAACATTAAAGATTCTTTGTCAGAACTGTGTGTGTTGCACTTGAGGAGACAAAGCTGACAGTCATCACACATGTTATACATTTACCTTTGTAGTGAATAAATTACTAGATTACAATCAGTTTGGCAGATATTTTTTTTTATACAGGCAGACTAGGGATAAAATAGTATGTAAAAATAAATATTAAACAAGTGTAATTTTTTGTATTGTAATTCAAATATAGTTTGAAATGGTATGAAGAATATAATATTGTAATCTAAAGAAAGCAATGCAGCACAGTTGATGGGATTTTTGGATTCATATGTAATATTGAATAACATCATTAAGTTAAGGTTTAGTACTTCAAGTGCTGACAGCTTCAAGTATCCCTGAGTTAACACATGAGATACTAGTAGAATCACGTGCACATCCAGGCAAGGATCAGCTTTGATCTCAGGGTACTTGGTATTATAGAAAACTTAGGCAAAACCCCTGTGCTAGACCCCTTGTACTGAACAGGCAGTGAAGCACAGTATATGACACAACAATGTCTATGTTTCTCTTAGACAAACCTGGTGCTCACTCGCTAAAATGTCTGAGGTCCATGGTTTTAGGTTGAATTAAAGTTATCTGTGGACATTTGACATATCAAAACCAGCCAGCACATGCTTTTTGCAGCTATTTATCAACTATGATAGCCGATGAGTTACTTTGAACATCTGTTGCCTAAACAGAGGCTGTCCTTCAGAAACCTGAACAGAAATGCTCACGTTTTTCTTGGAAGCTAAACCTTTGTTCATTGTACAGCCAATGCTATTACAAAGCAAATTTTTCTAGCTGGATTCACCTGCAGTGGTGACAGACAGTTACTGACAGCAAAATTCTCACTCACCATCATTTACTTTTTGATAAACCAAAACAACATCAGCAACTTGAAGAGACAGTTCATCTGACTGCTTTGCTGTGTAAGTTCTGATGATCTCTACCTGAGCCAAAGCTGTGGAAGAAATAAGCCAGGCTGAAATTAAACAATTCACATAACAGAGTATCTTTTATTAAAATAATATATACAATTTATTTTTAAAAAATTTAGAGTATACCCCCCCCAAAAAAACCCAAATCAAAGGAGGCAGCATTTTATGCAAATGGCTTCCTACCTGAGCAACTACACACAAACAAACTTGGGATAAACACCTAACAGAAGGGACTTTGCACTTTTGCTAGCAGATTGAAACACTGGCCAATCCAGAGTTAATGAATGCAAACAGAAATTACTGTGTGAAACAGAACTCCTCAAAGAAGCCCGTGGGCACAGGAAGAGAGGGCAACTTAATAGAGCCCAGGAAAATAAACAGAAGATGTTTCTAAGGGTATTTATAATCTACACTTGCTCACGTCCCCACTAAGGGGCAGTGCATTTCTATTCTTCTGTCAAAGCCCTCCGAAATGCTGTTAGTTGTAACTTACTTGTCCTGTCCGTTTTCTGCCCATCTCTGTCCTGTCCAAGCGCTGTAATCCAGCGAGCTCTGTCACTCCTGCAAACAGCATCAACAAAACTCAGTTTCCCAACTCACACTCTCGATAATGGTCAAGACTACTCCTCTTTTCAAGATTCTGTATTTAAATCTTTCCTCTTTCTTATTGAGTGAAGAAAACAAAACAAAACCTCCTTTTTCCTCCTCTCAAAATATGGCCAGAAGGTGTGATACTACTTCTAGCAACATATTATTCAAACATATTTAACTATTTTAAGCAGGTTGGATTGGACAAAAAAGCCTATAAACATGGGTTGTACTGGCATGATGTCTTATATACCTCTAATCTTAATTATTTTTAAGTAATGCAGGTAAATTTCTCCACTAGTGTCTGTGACTAATACTTATTAATAATCTTACTAAAATAGAAATCCATCTAATGTACAAAGAATCTGATAAATGCAATACAGAAATTTTAATATACAATACCAACAGGTTTCCTGTGAGTAAAGAACTATCTTAGAATGAAAAGCAAGAATGAAAAAAAAAAACCCCAAACCAAAACCAAGGTTTCTCTGTGCTCTCAGGAGGTCACATTTGTGTTTCCAGATGTGTCCATTTGGGAAATCTGAGAGCCAGCACAAATAAACCTGGACCCAACAAAAGCCTAAATTAGTCATTTGAATCTCACCTTGTATAACCTAGGAAAACCATAATCAATCTCAGATTACATGTGTCAGTATTTCTGAGGAGAGCAGAAAGAATTACGTAGGTTCTAATCACAGAAATGCAAATTACTGACAGCTAATTCTGGAAGGGAGTGGCACAAGCTAAAGTGATGTCAGACAGTAAAGGAAAAAGAAAGCTCATCCTAAATCACCCCTGTTAGTGGCTGAGCTATAACAACCATTATAACTTTGAATTTTGACAAACCAAAATTTGAGTTTGATTCCCAAAACAAATATTTCAGTGCAATTAGATTTTATCCTATGTTTGCTGAAGGGCTTTGCTATCAGTACAGATGAGAGTAACACAGGGGAGTTGCAGGGTTGAATTTTCCTATTCCCCCTACCCTAAAAAAAAATTCCTGTTGCTATCTTTGGATAACTTCAGTTTTTTAACTAAAAATAATGAAAAACATCTGCCTTCTGCCGAGACCCAATTTTGTCAAACATCTGAGACAAGAAAATTCCGTTTGGAAACAGCACTATGGTATCTTCAGAAGTGTCACAAAATGGGACATTTAGACAAATTATGAGACTTCTCTAGAGTACATCTTCCAAGATGCACCATCGCTCAGCAAGCGAGGAGACGATTCAGCAAGGGGTTGTAGTTAGCCTGTGAAGTCCAGTCTGCAACATCCCACTACACATCATTCCACGATAAAGTTCATCAGTCTCTTCCAAGAACACTGACACTTTCTCATGGCCTTTCTTCCAGCTAGCTCTAGAATCTCTTTTCTGTTCACAGACTAGCAAAATGTCCTGAGGATGAAGGGATTCAGAATGGAAGTCTTTGAGCATGCTTCTTTCAGAATGAAAAAAATATCCCACTGATTATTTTGAATAGAAATATTTATACTGTTTTTTTAGCATTTAGTAAGAAACTGTGATCTATTTTTTTTAAATCCCAACACACATTCTTCCTCAAAGGTGGAACTACTGCACACGTCCTACTAACATTTGATACCTGTTGGTCTCATACAGATGGCCAAAACTACAACACATGCTACTTTAGACATTTCAGTCATTTAACAGTAGGGTGGTATTGAACTTGTTCTGTTTCGGCCAAAAAAAGAATAAGTCTGTATACAATTTTGCATGACCTTAATTAACTTTGTGGCTTTTTTTTTTTTTTATAAACGGGTCTTATTTAGATTCTTGTTTTCCTTTCCCTGTAACCATTCCTAACATGAAAACTACATTTCCTTTCAGACAACTCTGAGAAAAATGGGATAATGCCAGACTCTCTCCCACTTTAAGTACATACTTCTTCATAATCTATGTGTACTGTATATTTTGTGCCTTATTCACAGGGCAATATAAAGTTCCTGACCTAACGCTGGTACTTTGGTACTTGGGAACCAGACACCATGTGAAATGACAAAACATGATCAAACTGTGCTACGAATCTTTGCATCAGTGAAAACATCCAATTTTTACATGTGCAAAACTCCATTCCATAAGCCCTCTAAAGCACCCAGCTTGGCCTCCCTGTTGTCGATTGCCCTCCCATCCTTCTCAAAGTTAAGAGAAAGTTTTTCTGTACCTTTTGTATACATCTCAATACTCTATAAAAATAGGTAGTTTTCAAATAAAGTAATTATTTTCAGAATCTTTTCCTCTGAATGACAATCTGCTAGACTGCTATTTCTATTACAAACAGTATATAGCAAATCAATAATAAATCTGCAGAACAGAATGTCTTTTCATAAGAAGCCCAGACAACTAAAAATGCATTTCCAAACAAGTCTGAATCATCTGCTTACTTTATAATGAGACCTTTAATAGAAATCATTAATGATCTATAGTTTCTTTCAGGGTTATTCTAAACTTTGAAAGCAAACCTAAAACTGTAAATTTTTCCAGGCTGGGATACATCTAGAGCAGTCTGTTTCATGTCTTCTGTCCCGCCTCCAGCTTCCACTAAAACAGATAAAATCTTTCACTTTTGTGAAGGGTTGTATGGAAGTTAATGGCACCACAGAGAAATGATGGCCTCTCAGATATTTGCACCCGAAAGAACAAGACACTTCTTGTTGCTCGTTTCTAAAGCAGAACACTCTTCAAAACTGCATCAGGAGAACAAGGACCACCTCTATCCCAGCACAGCTCCACAGCTTCCCCAAAGCAATGCCAAACTCCTCCTCCCATTTAATCCAGTACTGTTTCCACTTCTGCACCATCCAACCATTATTATAATTAATTCACAAATCGCTGCTCCAGGACAAGTGCATTCTGCATTCATACCCCCCAACAATGTCTGCCTGCTACCACCACTATGCCATAGGATGCACCTGTGCCTATCTCCTCCTGCTACTACTGTGCTCTACATACAGATAACATGGTATAAATGCCACATTGCTAGAAGAACTGAGGGTGAGATTAGGGCGAGATACTTTATTGTTTTAAAGAAAAACCAGCGCAGAGAAGTACCAGAGACAGAGCAAGCTTAATTAAATCTCTGCAGTCAAATTATTCAAGGTGTTCTCATCAAGATAAGTATCAAGAAAACCTCCCCTAACTACAACAGTAGAAGCAGCATTTTCTCATAGTAACCTGTGTTACACTTAGATCCGCATGCTCAATTACTCAGCCTGCACAGCAGCAGAACGTTGTTACAGAGAGCCTGGAACTCTGACTCTCGACTGCTTGTAATAGACCTTTCATTAGAAATTTAAGAACCTGCAGTTCTTCAGCACTGAGTTCTGCTCTTTGAGGCCTGTAATGGTCTGAACTATTTGTACGATAGCTATATATTTAAGCAAGCTGCAGAATGCATGTATATCCAGCGCTTTCAACTACAGTATGCTAGCTATTTGCTGTTATGGTTTACTTTAGGCACTCACCCTCTGGAGATAATGATTATTAGATAAATGCACTATGTTAACAGGTAAGCTAGGCAGAAAACCTGTGTCTTGACTTCCAGTTCTGAGAAGGTTTGTTACAGAAGTATTTAAAAAAAACCATCTTAAGCTACAACAGAACCCAGTGGTGACTCAAGATACTTAAGTGATATTTCTAGTTCAAATTAAACAATAAGAAACTTCCATATTGCAATATGTAATCACTAGATTGTGTAGTTTACTTAACAGTTGCATTATGTGGCAAAACTCTGATTTTTTTCTTTACTGTGATATCACTTAAACTGAAAATAAATTTAATGGAAATTCTTTCCACAACCCCCAAGAAATCCAAACTGCTTAAATCTCTGTTCTGCAGCCCTTGCTTGTTTGCCTCAGCAGTAACAACTAGAAGGGATTCAGTAATCCAGCGTTATTATTGCATAGACTGCAGAAAAGATACAGACCGAGTCTTGCCTGAACTTCAGAGTGTAACATACAGAAACTTTCCCTTTTACATATAAATCTGCACTGATGAAGTCTGAATAACTCTAGCTCTATTAGGCCAACTCTCCAGCTTACGAAGTACAAAATCAAATCACAAACTACATCTGCGCAGTATTTCACTCAATGCCACAAATGTGCATCTTCCTCTCCACAGACCTCTTTTAGGTCAGATCTTCAGCCTGCATTACACTTCGATACTCTGCTGACTTCAGGGACATTACACTTTCTGTGTATATTCTGTACTTTCCCTCTGACCAAAAACTCCCTCCACCCAGAAAGTGACAGACCTCTGCACTGTTTATGAATGGTCATATGTCAATTCTCAACTCTTTTGCAAAAATGTGTTCAACACCAAGATCTTCAGTTCCTCCTTATTTTATAAGCATTTTTATGCAAAGCTATCACAGATAGTCCTTTAACACCTTAAGCAATCTGTGACTAGAATTTACTGTACCTTCCATCAACATGGACTCCCTTTGCATTACCTCAACCTCTTTTTTGTTCCTTTGTTCCTTACCAAACACAGGTGGTGAAAGACACCACTACCAACTTTGTACTTCTTCTCCATTCAGCTGTAGGTCTAGAAGAGACACTCGGCTGCTCACAGAATGTCAGAATGGTGCCTTTGTGGAGAACTCCGTTTCAGACCACAGCGGTTTCACATACATGTGATGCTTTGCTTGTCATTTCTCCCTTCTGTTCTACCCTCTAATGGATTCTTAAGTTACTTCTCTCAGTAATGGTATTAAAGTAACACTCCACAAAGCACAGCCACACCATTTTTCACTGGCTAGGGAGCTGGCAATCTCCAAGGCAGAGGCATAGATAATTCTTGGTCTGAAGACCCAAAACAGCAGCACCTAATAATGGATACTTCAATTTACAGAATATCAACATATGCATTCAATTTTCCATTATTCCTACACTGTAACTTCAAGGAAAGAGAGTGACACTAACATGGCACGGGCTTACAGCCACTGAGTCCCCTCATGACAAGATTACATGAGAGAAACTGCACTAGGTTTGCAGAGGCTTTATTTTATTCCAATAAATATTTATTCCAGTATCTAGGGGATATTACATAAGCTGAAGCTGCACGTTCTCCTGCTCTGCCACTCATCAGAAAAGCTTGTCAAAGTTACCTTGCCTTGCTTTGAAAGTATCCACTTAATACAAACAGTGCACATCAGAGCAGTTGGCAGGTGTCACAAAGAGTGCTTCAGCGTTACTGAGCAGGGCACCAACATGGTCCACGACAAATAAGGGATCCTTTCTGCAGTAGTGCTCCTTTGGTCACTGCTGACCACACATCACAAAGACTGCCTGCTTGGGAACTTGTTTCATTTCATTTTGATTTAAACTTGCCAGACAGAAGCTGGGCATTTCATACTATCTTGACAGGAGCGGGGGCAGAACAGCCTGTTGAGATCATCAGGTGAAAAACTACAGAAATGGTAACTATTTACTTACTGAGTCTCTGCTCCCAGGAGCATCTCCACCTTCTCTCCTGCGTGGTTACTGAGGACCGCTAGTCTGAAGAGGTGAGCTGGAGAACTCTGCCGCGAGTAGAGCATAGTCGAAGCATTCTTTACAGGAGAAGAAGTCAGGTCCTCGCCGTCACATTGTTGTACCACCAGCTGGTCCCTTAAAGAATAATCTGTGACATTGTAACTCTCTTCACTGCAGAACAAAGAAGGGAAGGAAAAAACCCACAAGTTTATAGTTTTCCATTAAGTATGTCTGGAAGCAAACTCAGTCACAGAATCCACTTTTAACTGCACAGTATGGCATGACTCTTCTGATACCTCAGATCTTCATCTTTTCTGTTTGTTTGTTTTTTAAACTACCAATTTTCCAAGATACAAAGTAGATCAGTTTTTAAACCCTGTGGAATTTTGTTTAGCAGCGCAGTTAAATGACCTTGGTGCTCCTGAAGTGGTGTAAGCTCAACTTAACTCCACTAAATTTGAAAACAGGCACAGCAATTAGAGAATTGCACTTTTTTTTCCTGTAGATTCAAATGAACAACAGACCTTAATTTTAGAATGTTATAGGAAAAGAAAGTAAAATTTCCCTTTTCCTGTACGTGTAGAACTATGGGTACGTATACTGCTTCCACATAAACACTACTGATCTTCATTTTAAATACAGGATCAGCTTGTACTCCTTGTCAATCTGCATCTAGATCTAGTCCAAAATCTATTTTAAAATATTCTGAAACATAACCTTAGTCAACTGTGAATTTTTAGAACAGGCAAAGGCTTGTCACACACTACTGGTCTTGCAAAATGTACTGTGCAATTTGCCTTCTAGAACAGACTTTGTAAATAAATATACCAACTCTTAAGTGATACAAATAAAGATTACTACATATGCTTAATAACTTCCCAAAAAACGACTAGAAAGAATTCTAAGAAATGATGCAAGTTAGAAGCTTTCCTTTCCTTATGGCTGAAATGTAGGTGGAGAGGTGGACAAAACATCAGACATCACAAATCAGAACATAAAAAGTGTTACTGATTTTAACAACAGAAGGACTTAAATGAGAATAATGCACTCTTCCCTGAACAGCAGCCTTTTATTTCTAAATGTGAGAATCACTTCAGCTAATCAAGATCTTCTTGACAGATGAAGACATGGCAAAGACAGGAAGCAGCATGTCTGGACAAGGCACACTGTCACATACACCAGTGATAGATGGTAGCAGGGAACAGTTACTTCAACCCCCCTGTCCTTCAATCCATTACCATATATTTACAACATCTGCTTCAGCTGCAGAATATCCAGTCATCTTAAGCAGCATTCTTCAGCACTCTTACATGAGTTCCACCAGTTATCCTATCTATTGGTTTTGCTACTTATTCATATCAAGGTAATACTGGAAACTGGTTTTTTTTTCAAGTGGAAAATAACTGTGCATTCCAAATTTTTAAAGTCGTGAAACATAGTTGATGTAATATATCAATATTGTATCAATAACATATCTCAACAGATGTTAAGTCATCATCTCTCCATTTTCTTGTAATATTTGAGCAACCATAAAGGAATAATACGCTCCATTTGCACCTGCCAGAAAGGGGTATGTCACCATCAGCATTTCAGAGGCTTCAGTTCCAGGTGTTTGGGATTTGATTCGCATCAGATCAGTGCTTAGGTTTCTGTATATCTCCAGCAGCAAAATTAATCTTCTCAAGTATTTTTTCAATTTCAACTATTTTAATGAATCACATTAAGTAATCTGAGGCTCTAGCATAGCTTTTCATCACTCAAGACTTGAGGTCTAAACAGATTTTACTTTAAGGTGGAGTATGTATAGTTACACCTTAAAATCTGATGTATTTGATTTACTGCAAAATTTGACAAACACAGCAATGTATGGGCTAGGAGGGAGAACTGGCTTTATGCCTACATAAGCAGGTTTTTTTTCTATCTTTTCTTGTTGCACCAGTGTAGGGCAATAAATCTGAAGAAATTTACAAGCTTACATGAAATTATGAGGTAATTAAGTTTCAGTGTTCTGGGTTCATGATATATCCTGCTAAACTTGCAAACACACGTAAGTCAATTCTGGGAAATACGATCGCAAGCTTCAGTGGAAACAAAAGCCTTTTCAGCTGGCTTCTCTTTTCTTGTGATCAGTTGCTATTTCTTAAGTGATGCAGATTTTTTTCCTTTTTAAATGCCTCTTGCAAGCATTTTTTCTTCTCATCTTTTATTGAGGAGTTTGAGGGCTTTACAAAGGAAGCAGAACCAACGACAGACAAGCTTCGTAAGATTTATCATATTGGAGGACTGAAATCACTGTAGCTCACAAGAACAACATTTTTCTTCCCTGTCTCTCTTTCTCCAAGTCTCAAAATGGTACCAACAATTCCCCACAATCCACTGGTGTTTTCCACTCTGAGGGCTGGAATCACAACTCCCCATTAAGGGACCACTGACAAAGGCACAAACATACCCAAAACTTCCAAAAGAACTTAAAATAGCTTTAAAAACTCTCCACACAGTTTTGATTAACCTAGCTTTTGATCAGACTGTTGTTTCCATGTTCCTCAGAGTAAAAAAATTAAAAAGTAAATCACATAGGAAACAAGATAGAGACAGAAAACTCTTAGAGCTCTGCAAAAATGAAGCCAGATTAATTATGCTATTACACATGACTTCTTGGGTCCCAAAGTAGAAAGAATACAGATTATAAATAGGTTTTGGTCTAATTAAAGGAATTTAACATAAGCACACCAAGAAGCTGGGAGAATCTTCAATATTTCAGCATGTGGAAAGCTGAATTCTAATTTCCACACATATAACCCAGGGATGCTAAAAGGAATCTTAATTTAAGAGAGGCTATGAGAGGGGAGGGAGTAGAGACTGTGGATTTAGGTTTCACATTCCCCTAAATCTACCCCTATATTCAGTTAATTCATTTATCTACAAAAAGATGCTACTTATCACTTGAGGACAGTTGTTTCAAGTCCCATCTGTAGTAGCTGTGGGTCCCTACTGAAGAAGAAACATTTTATATCTAATATTTATCAGTCCCTTTCTCCCTCTCTTTCTTTTTTCTGAAACTATACACTCTACAACAGGCAAAGGTTGGTTGGTTGGTTTGGTGTGGGGTTTGGGGGGTGGGTGGGTGGGTTGTTTTGTTGTTTTGTTTTTTAAAAAAGTCAGTTCAGTGTTTTAGTCTAGGCAATCCCTGCTTAGCCAAGGATGGAACTAGCAAAACCAGCTAGGGATGCTGCTGTAGTTACTTGGGAATCTTGCATCTGAAAAAGAAATGTAGTAACGAATAATAAACGCATTCTTTACTAATTAATCAACAGAGATAAACCTCTACAAGTCCTTCTATTTCTTATCTCCATTCAACAAAATAGTCTGATTTGAAACTATTAGGCAGTCCTCATCTTTTTACCCACTGTGCCCTCTGTGAGGCCCACAAACTCTCCTCCTTCCAAACAGATAATGAAATATGCTGACAAAGCTGACAGTGCTGGAGTGAGCAGATGTACATAAACAGAAACTTAATCTACTCAGTCAGGAGTAACAGGAAGGACATTTAACACATTCTTTAAAATTACTGTAATCAGGTAATACAAACATGCCAACATTCTTTTTCAGTTTAAAACTGCACTTTTTTTGCTAAACTTTTATTTAGATTCAGAACATGAAACAACAGGACTATTTTATATCCCTTCGCAGGGAATACATGCAAGTTTTAGAGGCACTTGTATGAAGACCAAATATCTACTGATGCAGTATCATCTGTTCTAGGCCACCTATACTTTAACAGAAAGCATGTGGTCAGTCTCCTTACCTCCTCCTCTCTTTCCAGCTGTGCTACTCTGAAATCCTTGGTGTTCCATAGAAGTTACTTTGCATTTGCGCTTGCCTTTAGTTACAGAATCACCCCTGGCACCCTGAGAAAAAACATGGTTCTGCAAGCAGCTCTGAACTGGTAACATTCCCAAGTAGCAGTGAACCTTTGGGTGATTTCCAGTGCATGAAGTCCAGCGGCATTCCGCTGTCAAGGTATCTCAGGACCTGACAAGCCACAGAGCCATTAAGACAGACAGGATTCTAGTGGTACCCTTAGGGGATTATGGAAAACAGAATATTCAATAAATCTACACTCATTCAAAAATACAAGCCTCTCTGGAGTTCACCTGAAATCTTCTAAAAGCACTGAGGATGTAACTGGTGGATTTTCTGAAGAGCCGCATAAGGCAGCTATTTAGTTGTATATAACAAAACTTTATTAATTCTGGAGTTCTCCCGAACTCCACAGAACACAGAGCTAGCTCATAGGCAGCATTAATAACTAAAATATGTAACCAGATCTTCATGGTCCCAGGAGGGCGTGAGGAATAAAAGGAGGCATTTGACTTTTGGTCAAAGCTAGCTGTATCCTATTCTTAGCAGAATATTGTTGCAGTGTATGCTTCCAAGCCTGCAAAAGGTATTGGAGAAAACATCTCCTTAGCTTGGCCTTCTCTCCTGCAGCAGTTATAAAGTGTCCACTATAGAAACTCTACCACACCTGGCAACAAATACATTATCTAAACCCAACAGTTACACTCCTCAGCTGTGCAGGAGAGCTATGGATGACACACTCATACCTGTGGTTTTAGAGGGAGGGAGAAAACTGGAAACTCATTATGAAGGAAATGCATACAAACATAAAAGTAGCATGTATATTTCAACTAAGTATTCTATATTTTAATAAAGCACCAATTTCATTATTCTTCATGGAACTTGGAATAGTTTCTTCACTAGCCCAAGAGAAAGCAAATCTCCCAAGCACAACACAAGTAACAATTGTCCTGTAGTGCATGTGAATTGTGAGGCAGCCTGAAATAACAACTCTAAGATATGAATTATGTTGCCTGTTACTCTGTCTGTCAGAATGCTACCTTCAAAATCCAATGTCAGCATAAGCTGTTGGTTTACTGGTCCCTGCAGTGGATGTCATGGCCAAAATGGTGACAATTCACAGTACAGCAAGGAGGTAAATAAAAAAAGAACAGAAGCCAGAAAAGGAACAAAAAGAGAATGGAGTTAAGAGAATGAAACTAAAGGGTAAAACACTACCACAAAGCTGAATGAACAATACATGAAATATTCAGGTTACTTGAAGTCAGTCTACACTTAGATCTTTGCAGAGTATTCACAGTGTTTAACTTTACAAGTTTCTAAGTTAACTTCCCAGAGCTACCTAAACAGAGAAAGAAAGATGCTCTTCTAGAGGGCAAGCTGAGTCAGGCTGCTACTTAGAACTGCTCTCTAAGGGGACCTGCCTTCTCCACTGACTGCACAGGTAACCCTGGAAGAGTACACTGAGCAGTCCTGACATCACCCAGCTCTTCGCTTCATGCCATAATCCAACTGACATCCGTGTTCACATGAACAAGAATTAACTGATATCTTCTTGTGCACCAACCATATAAAAGTTGGCCTTTCCACCAAGATTTGGACATCCTGACGCGTGCTAGCACTGACTACTCTCTTCAAGGTAATGCATTAAAACTTTACATATTAAGAGTCTTTTTTTTTTTTTAATTACATTTAAAAATATCAGATTGTGTCTACGCAGCAGAAGGAGCTACAAGAAAGGACTACTGAACAGGAAAAAAGTTCCCAATAAACTAAAAGCTGAGCAGTGCAGAAATGCAGATTTTTATTATTCTCCAAAATCTGGTGCAGAATGACATACATCTCAAGTTCATGTGTCCCTTTTTGGCCTAATCCCAACAACCAGTCTTGAGTATTATTCAGTAGCCGTTTGCCTTACTTTTTCAAAGGGGAAGCGTGATGAAGCAACTGACTATGCTGCTGCTTTACAGCACACAAATCAGAGCCTAAATGATTACCAAGGTATCTGTAACACACACACATATCTGTAACAAAGACCATCCGGCAGCTGACATGGAAAGCATAAGCCTCTGAAATATTTCATAGTGGCATGAGATACCCCACACAGCATCCATTAAAAAGGAAGAGATTTTGGTAGCTAAATTCCATTTAACCTACTTAATGAGCAACAGAAGACAGTTAAACCTTGCAATTTAATACCAGGAGGTGAAATTGCAGCTGAGGAAGATTATGATGAATAAACTATCATTAAAATTGAAACATAAGAACTCTGGAGCATGCCTAACTATACACCAACACAAGACCTCCCTTATCTTTTTTTGTGGTGAAAATTTAACAGTTCTCATTATGAAAAGGTTTCTGGAAAGCTTACTCACTCAAGTATACTTCAAGTAAACTCAAGTTTACTTCACAGTCACCAACATGACTCCTCCAGCAGGTACCATCAAGCCCAGCCTTTAAGAAGTCAGGACTGAGCCATTGCTGGCTGTGTGCGTGAGGTTCTACATATATGGCAAACTGCTCAGATGGGATAGCTGAAGATTAACTTCTGGGTAAAGATTAAACAGCATAATTGGAGCACTAAGTAATTGGTATTTTTAGCACAGTAGTGAGGAGTGATTTTTTTTTTGTGCAAGGTTAAGAATCTTCTGAAATGCAACTGCTCAAGTAAAAATACAAACATTTAAACTCAACTAGCAACAAATATTTCTGTCCACTGCTGTGGCATCCATGGTAACACTGCGGGCCGGAGAACAGATCACCAAAAGCTCAAATATTATTAATAAGCTTATTCACTCAGGCAAAGTACATGCTTCATACTCAGAATCTCTGGGAGGCTCACAGAAATTAGTCCTTTTCAGTTACATCCATTTGTTTAGGGGGTCTTCAGAGAGTGACTGTGTGAATCTGACCATTAACATGAAGTGTTCTTTAATTTTGGCTTCTGGGCCGATTTAGGACATTTCAATTCCAACAGCTGGAAGCTGTTAGAAATCAAAACCCCAAAGTTTGGATAAGATATGTTGTTATAAAAATCTGTTTTATAATCTGGACAACAAGCCATCACATAGGAAACCAATAAACAATGTAACAACACAGTTAATATATTCCTCACTGTTTTCCCAACTCAAACATTTACTTAGCTACCAACACAATAATATGTGTTAATGGTAGTCCCATGAGAAAAGAAATGCACTGTTTAAAAAAGTGTGATACAACTCTGTGATGTGCTGCCAGTGATTTAACAAGGGACTTTCACAGAAACATTTCAGCATAAGCTTTGATAAACACTGAATCTCAGAAAGATGTTCAAATCAGTAAGATAGCTGGCGAGAAATCTATTCATTTTTTTCCCCCATCTTTGCAAAAAATCCCCTTCACTTAAGTGCTTTTTCTCCCCTCCACTTTCATGTAGCTTTCTCTTTGCTTAAATATTGGCATTTTCCTCTCAGGTTTTATATCCTACCTCATTCCTCAAAATTTATTTAAATTATGGATTTCAAGTTTCACAGAAAGGTGTCTTTTAAAAATAGCTGGTATTAGGCTTAACTGGCCAACCCAGATGCAAAATAATTGTTCTTCAAAACAGTTTTCAGCCTCAGGAATAAGGTTTATCTATCAAGTATCATCTAATAGCAACATCAGAAGATATAAGTTCAATTCAATTCAATTCTTCTAAACCTCCCCTCAAATCTAGTGATAAATTAAATTTAAATGGAGACTGTTAGAAGTTGTATCCCATACATCATTCTCAAAACTAGCCCAACTGTGGAAGGAGTGGAGGGGAATGAAAATTACTACTTCTTTATCCTTCCAAAACTTCTCCCTTTGCTAAGGCATCAAGGATGAACTTTGCAATTTATTTGACAATTTGGAATTTCAATTGCATTTGCCAAAAATAAATCCTGTTTAACAAGTAGTTACTTGTCATTTCTAAACGCAGTCTGATAAGAGCAATATTAGAAACTCAAATTTATCTTCTTAATTCATTTACCCTCTTCAACACAGCATATTAAAACATATAAATAGCTTTAAAAATGTTTAGTGGACTTGAAACTTGTTTAGTCCGTATCTCCTCCTGTTTCATGCTGCAAATGTACGATGTCCAGTTACTTCTCTTTGAATCTCCTTCATTCTTTCAAACAAGCGACTAGAAAATATGTAAAAATGCTGCGGATGCAATCAAGTTTGCCGTTCCAAAGCCAGAAAGCTTCAGTTTTCATTTTGCCCAGGATGAGGCACACACAACAGTCACGATAATTTTAAAAGACAAGGATAACTCAGCTGTTCTCTCTGTGATTCAAGGAGTTGAACACAAAGGCAATTTTATACTGATGAAGCTCTTACCTCTTCTTCTTGGTGATAATGAGGACATCATTAAAGAGGAAGAAGTACACCTGCTGTTTAGAAGTTCTTTTAGAAAAAAGTCCAGTGTCTTCTACATATGCTGTTAATTCGCCCCTTTTCACTAACCATCGTGAAGAGGAAACCAATGGAAATGGCTACAAAGCAAGAAAAGAACGTTTTAATCCTTCAAAAGTAGAGGTTTTTAAAAATCAGGTAACAGACTACTATATATATTTGGGAAAAATGCTTGAATAAACTCAAAACTCAGAGATCATAAGTACAAGCACAAAGCAGAGGTTATCAAGGTTTAGGGTATCTTCATAATTCATGTAATACACAATTAATAGCCTGCAAATACTTGAAAAATCACTCATGCACATGACACAATTGTTCATCTAAGATAAAAATGAACAGACTTGATTGGTCATACTTGGGATGGAACAGACTACATGAGGTCTCCTAAGGAGATTAAAAAGACTTTCTTCCAGGAATATGTAAGTTTTTGTGGAATAAGCAGTCATTCTTTAAGGGCATACAAACACTGGATTTTCCTCTAGGTACCTCACAGCTTTTCTACCTAAACAGTCAGAAAGAAGAGCTTCAGCTTCTTATCTCCAACATGAGGACTACTGCAAACTCCATTTCATCACATCCCTCAGGGCAGCTAAAATGATGCTGTGCCTTCTTTCTAATGGTACATTCTGTACCACACGCAGAATAAAAAATATAAAATCCTTTAACAGAGAAATACACTGTACAACCAACTTTGAAGTACTCTGTATGTTAAAACAGACATAAACAGATACGGAGACAGCATACAAGATTAGATTGGTCCTAATACAGTACTGAACATTATTATTGAGATGTTCAGAGTATGCAGACTTTTTTTCCCCTTAAAAAGTAAGGTAAGTGAGGAATGCCAGAAGGCTTAGCAATCAAATGTGGTAACATCCATCTTCTACTCTCTAAATAAACTGAAGTTACAACACCGCTCTGAAAGAATGCGTAAAGCAGTATGTGATGTGTAGGGTTTGAACAAGCTGTCCATTTTAATGCCAAAACAGTTAACAGTTTGCTCATGACATCATAAATTCACCAGTGGTTTGAAAGACACGTCTGAAAGTTTTTAGAGGATGTCTCTTTAGATACCTGCTTATGAAAGGCCATATTAACAAATAACTGTCTTTCCTCAGAATGAGCTTCAGGAAGTTTTCCACATACTTGCTATTCTCATTAGGAGCTCTTGAAATATCATACAGTTATCTGTCCACTGTCATAGCTTTATTTAAGATAATTAAGGATACTATAACTCCTCTTACTCTCTACCTACCTACTTGATGTAGTTGAACTCTAGACTCTGTGGAGCAGGATCTCCATTTCTCTATACGGTGAGGACCGACACCTGCAATGGCTGAAGCAAGCCAGAGAGAATCATAGCTGCCTAATGTGAAGACCAGGCTTTATTAATCCAAATTATTCCCAACTGCGGGAGAAACAGACACCACAGAAGACCTTTTGTTTCTCTGGGCCACAACCATGAAGGGAGATGCAAGACTGCATGTCCTGGTCACACAGAGAACAGATCATCTCTGAAGCTGTACCACGACATACGACGCCAGAAAGACAAAGGTCCCTTGCGGCGCTGCAGCTGTCCCACTGACCAGGGTTCCTCAGTCAGTGATGTCACTGACTGTTGCTAGCACCGAACCCAGCAGAGCTGGTATGCGGGAACATTTTTTCCAATGGCACACAGCGGACAGATTATTTCTGCTGGACTGTGCTGTCACTAGGCAATATGATAAGCAAAGATACTGACCTCCTCTGCAGGTTTCACCCCTCATTGCTGGAATGACCTGTTTGGGTTCTAACTTGAATACTGAAGACGCTGGTACTTCTGTCTCTATGTACAAACTTTGGCTATCGCCCCCATGCTGGATAGGGCATCTGAAGATGCCTGGTACCTTCCCCCTGCTGGTACCGAAAAGGACTGGGCTCAGGGGGGGGTCACTTCAGCAAGGGAAGCCTGAGCTGCACAACCTGTACCTTACAGGTTCTCCAGCAGGAGGTACGTGCTGCCGCTGGAAAAGAGGAGGCATCCACTTTGCCCATGCTTACTAACATTTGTACCTAAGACCTGCTGCAGTAAATGGGTGCTTACTGCTAAATTTTATGGAGCTTATGTATTTTTACTCATCCCAAGCAAAATAACAGAATTTTTGTTTCTACTTTCAATGTAACTGGCTTTCTACTTATCAAACTTCCTCCTTTCTTTGCTGCTGTTCAAATTCATTATCCGTCTTGCATGATTAGACTAATGAAGACAACAGCTTTTTCCCCCCTCATTTAAAGCACCTTTCACATGCTTGTAAAAAAATATTTCTACATTCAGCTTGTCAAGCGGTCGTCTTCATTCTGCATGGGTTGTCTTTTATACCTTTTAATCACTTCAGCTGCCCTTTACTGAGCTAACTTCAACTTGTCAATACTTGCCCCATAGCAGTATGCCAAAACCAAAATGCAGTGCTTTGACTGTGATCTTGCTGTTGGAACCACAAATTAACAACTCCCTGATTTCATGTGCAGCCACCCCCTTGTTTTTGAATTCTAAGGTACAATTTTACAGTGACTCTGAAATGGCACACAACAAAAACAATTTTTCCAAAAATGCTTTTTCTGCCACCACGCAGCACTGCAGAACTCTCTTCCTCGTGCTTTCCCTTAGGAGGTAGCGTACTGATGGCAGATGAAGGTTGCTCAAAATTGCAAAGCATAGCAGCCCTCCGGAACTACTACAAATTGTTACAAATTAAAGAAGTCTTACACTTTCTACCTTGCCCTAGACTGATTTGTGTCCCAACATACCCAGAACAGACAGTAATGGATGTCCACCCTCACCTGGTACTTGAACAGACATCCACTGGAACATGGCCTTTGCTATACTGTAGCCCTACATCAGGTACCTTTCAAAACCTGTATTCTTTCAAAGTGACTACTGATAAATACCAACACATTTCATTTATCTGCTTTGATTCCTAGTATTTTTGCATTCATGCTACCAAGACAGTATTAGTGAATTGAATCTCGACAAAATTCCCTTTGGACATTTCTTCCCAATTTATCTAAGCTTACATACTCTGTTTTGATGTATATGACTTTTTTGCAGGCTTCTAGTTTTGTATTACCCATCAGTTTATTAAATGCATTTGCTATCATATACTCCCATTTGGAAATGCAGAATTTTGTTTCAAATCCATATTTCATAAATAGATTTTTATCCAAGTGTTAGTGAGTCAGAGTAAATCAATCTGGTTATAGATCACTGCAGCTTCAAGTTCGTTGATTGATATTGTCACTCATCTCAGATCAGTGGCTAACTTAAGACTTCTATCAATCCAAGTTTATTACTTTCTCCTAGGACTGTATCATGTAATTTTTCTTATGGGTGGTCATTTTGTTACAGACACCTCACAGGTTATGACAGGCCCATTTAGCTCAGTACGCAGACATGACACTCCCAGCGGAACTCCCAAGCTCCACCGCTGAAATCAAAGTTTTATATCAACATTCAGCTTAAAAATATTTGGCGTACTTTCAGTCAAAACTCTGCTGGTTCAGTACCTTCAAGTAACATGAAAACGAATTTTCTGAACAAATGGCTTTTACATTTCCTGCACTGCAGTAACAGCTCCATGTGATGATACAGGACCGTGAAACATCGGCCCATACCCTAACTGTGTGACACCATCGCGCTTTTTGTGACTTTACAAAATGGAAAGACTTTGAGCTAGATGGTCCTTGAACACAGAAGTCACAAACAAGTTTGTTCCATGAACACAAAAGCATGTTTGCAGAAAAAAAAACCCAACATGATTTTTTTCTGGTGCTAAAGATGAAAATTTAAGAATAAAAACTTCTGAATCTTAATTAAAAATCGAATGCTACAGATTAGCCACGTACAAGTGACATACTATCTGAGTAGCTTCTCTTGTACTCCCATGCAATACTCTACAGTTACATTTAATAAAATAAACAAAAATCGCAAAACACTCCATGAGGTTGAGCAAGAACAGAAATAGTCTACCTAATTTATAATGGTTATAAACCAGAATTATAGCACCATGATGATTGTTTTACAGACAAAAAGTACTTTAAAAATTTATATTTGAGGATGAACTAAGAATTCCTCTAATCTGTACTCCGAGTGAGTTCATCACATTTTCCTAATTGACTATGTTCCAGAGGCAGCTTGTTTTTATTTTAATATTAATTTTTCCTTAATTGCCAAAGAGAGTACATCATGTATACCATCTCCTTTCTACATAAAACAAGCTGTTGGAACTTAAAAATGTATTGAAATGTGGCCAAGCAGCCTTTTATATGCCAGCTGGCAAGTTCTCAAACCACAGATAGGTCTAAACCACTAAATGGTTGTATTTAAGATGCACAAAGGAAAAAAACCCCTCGCATTAAAAAAATACAGAAAAACAAAATACATGAAAGTTGCTATTACTTCCATGAAACTAGCGAGAGCTGCTAGTTACAGCATGTGCAGAGAATTATACAGGGCCTTTCGCTTCTGCAAAGTCGGGATCGATAGCGTGCATCCTCTTTCCGCGGGGAGAGCAAGAGACTACAAACCATTTAAGCACTTAAACACTGTTAGGTACTTCTGTAGATCTGAAAACTATGAATAAAACCACAAAGCGGATTGCCCAAGGACTTCAGACTACCCAAAACTCTATTTTAGACTCTCCAAAGACTTGATACTATAATCACCATGGTTAGCAAATGTAGTGATGCCACTTGTTAAGAAGTGTTTTATTTATTGTTGTTGTCGTCGTCATTTTAAGTAAATATTATTATTTTAGTCAAAGTTTGAAAATAAAAATACTTCAGACAAGTTGAAAAACTAGTTTTTGGAGACAGCATTTCCTCAAAGACTAACCAAGACCCTTTAAAAAACTGTGTTTTTAAAAACATGAACCTCTTCTTACTACATGTATGATAATAAACTCTTCTCACAAAAGAATACTCATTAGATAACAGTTTGAGACATTATTTACAGAAATGGTATTTTAACAAACACTGACTAGAAAAAAGTAAATGTATTTGAAGTATCCTGGAAGTACGCTAAAACCCCTACTAACTATGACTATGTCTGCTATTTTTTCCTACTGAAAAGTCTGATTGTAGAGGATTTTTTTTTAGTAAAAGCCTAAATTTTTTTAATAAAAGCCTATTTTCAGTACTAGAAAGAAAAAACTTTGGCATATCTCAGTATCCTAAGACTCTTTAAAATTATTTGAGTTTTAACAGCACCTGCACTTAGCAAGACAAAAGCTTGGGATTATTGAAGTGAACTGTATTAATAAAGGTGTAGTTTAGCTTAAGTAATTCCACCTACACTTAAGTCTGCTGTTGCACAGCTTGCTGTTCCAGGCAGGTATCGCGCGATTTTGGTTGCGCAGCTGATGCTGCCAGATGTGCTATCGTAGGCAAAGCAGGGTGACTCCTGCCTGCAGGTGTGACCGAGAGCCGCCGCACCCAGCTGTTGGGAAAGCCAGCTGGGCTGACGTATTTCACACCGCTGCCTCCTCGAATTCCACAGTGTGCAGCACTCTAACCTTCCCCTGCTCTCAATTGTCTCCCGCAAAAAGGATGACTCCTCAAACTGACAGTTTTTACAGCAGACTATCAGAATCTTGTAGAAATGGATCATAATTCTAAGAAACACATCCTAAGGTGACCAGAAACAGGCCTGTTTTTTTGTTTCATGCCACTGTAAATCCAGAGAGTCAAATACTATTAGGAACCTTCCCTGGCCTCTAAGTATTCACTTGGGCATACTTTTCCTATCACGTACATGAGAACATCTCATCACCAAGCAGCAGCAGTCGGCCTCTCTCCTAATGGCAAAATCTTCACAGCAACTTAACTTTGTCTTTAAGGCAAAGAATACTTAATTCAATATATATTAGAAAAACATTTTGCTGTAACATAACCCTTCTACTTAAAGTACTTGACCAATTTGTTTTTTATCCAGCCATAAGAGATCATTTCTTTGCAAGAATTACTGCGTGATGTGAAGATGCTACTGAAGTTCCACTGTTTACTTTATCAATTACAAATCCTAATTCACTCTTTAAAGAAAGACACGGTTGGTTCTTCAACCGCAGTTAGAAATCTAAGCAGAACTTCAAAACTACCTACAGCTCACAGAAAAGTCAATTCACGTGTGATGAAATTTATCAGACCTTGTTCACACACTGCCAGACAACATGCCAAAATGAGAAACAGAACTGCTTTGCAATGCAACACCTCCCCCAAAAACATTTCTTTAATCCATCCAGCAAGTTCCCACTCTACAAGAGACTTCAACAGATCAGTTAATTAACCAAGTGTACTGTTCAGTGACACGGCCTCCATTTGCAGCTGAGAACTGCAACAATTCTTGTACAAATTAGAAATGATGCTGTCCATTCTTCCGCTTTTGTTTTACATGAAGAA
This sequence comes from Haliaeetus leucocephalus, assembly GCF_000737465.1. NCBI lineage: Eukaryota > Metazoa > Chordata > Aves > Accipitriformes > Accipitridae > Haliaeetus > Haliaeetus leucocephalus. The sequence continues at coordinate 1,346,710 of NW_010973450.1, read as the reverse complement.
GAGAGAAAAAAAAAAACAATTCAAGGCCTGGCAAGCCTTGAGGAAATGGATGACAAGAAGGAGGGACACAGAGGCAACATGCGATTCTGCGTGTGAACGGTGACAAGACCATCACACACATTGTTATGAGTTACTTAAAACAGCATAAAACTGTGCCATGACTGATATTAGTAGGTACTGTCACTCCAACAGGGACAGGGTTTCATCCACAAAGGTAAATCCAGAGTCTGGACGCACCTCATTCTGCAGTAATTAATGCTAATTTATTCTTTTAAAAAAATATATAACCCAATACTCTTTCCCTGAAAAGCCTCAATTTGAAGCTTAATCTGCTTGGTTAGATGCGACAGCCCTTAGTTACTCTTTGAGTTCCCAGGGCTTCAGCAACGCCAGAACATGAACTTGTCCCCCCTGACTGAAAAGTCCTGTCAATATCACAGCATACACCAATTTACTTTGTTTATGCTGGCAACGAACCTATCAAAACTTAAGATGTAGTCAAAGCTATTCATATGCTACATGATTTGTGGTCAGAAACATCATCATCATACCTTGATTTTAAATTCCAGTTGGGAGTTAATTGTGTACATCATTTCTGTCCTTTCCATTTTCCGAGCACCTTCGTTGCATAAACGCACCAGCTAGAAACGAGACATTTATTTAACAGGTTTAATGTACTCAAGACTGGCAATACAGACTTTTGTTCCTTTATAAAATGCTCTTCTGGGGAAGCGTAAAACTCCAAAAGGAACTGACATTTTCACACTGGGTCACAGACATAACGCTTTCAAGACCAGACTGAATGCGGCCCTGAGTGACCAGGTTGGACTTGGTAGCTGATTCTGCCTTGAGGCTGGACTGGATGACCTCCTGAGATCCCCCTCAACCTGAATTATCCTATGATATTGTGATAATTATTTACTCTCAGGGGAGTCCAGATGGTACAAAGGTTCAGCCCAAAGCTCTGGGAAGAGTTCTAGCTCTCTGATCCAAGTTAATGACTAATTCCAAAATAAACAACCTTCCAGACCAACCCATCAGTGCGGCATGCTGCCATGTCTACCACGCACACCCAACTCATTCCAAAGCAAACGTTACAGTACCATCTTGTTAAACGAAGGCAAACAGTATCCCAGAAAAAGTTTTACTGCAGCTGACCTTCAAAATGCAGTTTTAATGCAGGCTATAGTTTTCCTGAAGTCTGCACGTGGGGGTGGGGAGCATGTAGAAACAGAGGAGCGAAGACAGAAAGACATGAAAATGCATTCCCCTTAGCCCTGCAACATCACACGTGGATTTCCCAGCCACCAATGGGCCTCTCCTCCCTTTATAATCGAACACTTCACACACCACGCGCTGTTCCTGCGGAAAAACCCAACTGTGTTGGCAGCAGTACAGTGCTGCCGAGTTTAGGGTATTTTCCTAAGTAATAAACAGACAGTAATTTAAGCATAAAAATGATCCCAAGAGGCCTTTCTTAAATGAAACAATTTAGTTTTTAATGCTTCAGTGCTCTTCCCGTTTGCATTATTTATGCATGGAAAACATCAATTTTTCCCTTAAAGTAGGCAAGAATGTTCAAGGCCCAAGGTAATGTCTAGCCCAACATGCAGAGAAAGATTTTTTGTTTTAATAAACAGTGCCCAGTACTTCACATTTCGCAACAGTCTATGATGCGCTATAGTTTCTGAAATTCTGAGATCTTGGAGGCAAAAAAGAGCCAGTCCTTATTAGATCTTTAGGTTTTCTTTTCATACCACAAAGTTCTGTTTTAAAGAGTTGTCTATTTCCAGAACATTAATATATTTAACAGATGGATTGGAATTTCCCACCAGTTTAAAAAAAAAAAAAAAATCAGTAATCTGATTACTCAGGTTCAAATGGAAGGAACCAGAATTTATTATACAAGTAAATGCTGCTGAAATTTACAATCTACACATGGCAGGAAAATGGACTTGTGCTCTTCTTCCACCACTGATTGTTGGCAAAAAAGCATGACTACAGGAGAAGAGAACAACTCTGAACAACTGACAAAGGTGACCTGGTTAACTTACAATAAAATAAGAAAGAATGCTTAAGTCTGCTTAGAAGATTCAGACTTTCTTTTCTCTACTGTCAGGAGAGTGTTTTGGGTTTTTCTATATTTATGGTCCACCATAAGGCTTTCTGTTGGAATGACTGGCAGCAAACAGAATACATTTGTCCAACTACACAACGAAACAAGCGAACAAAATGAGTAATAAACATGAGCATTAACTCTCAAGTGTCCTGGGTTTGGCTGGGGCAGAGTTATTTTTCACAAGAAGCTGGGAGGGGGCACATCTAGGACAGCTGGCCAGAACTAGCCACGGGAATATGACCCATACAATGTCATGCTCAGTCCGGAACTGAGGGAGCTCAGGGTGGGTGGGGGATGAGCATCAGGTTCTGGGTGGTGAGCAACTGCATTGTGCATCACTCGATTTATACATTCTTTTATCAGCATTATTGTCATTATTGCTACTTCTTTCCTTGTGTTGTCCCATTAAACTGTCCCTATCTCAACCCACAAAGTTTTACCTTTTTCTTCTGATTCTCCTCCCCATCCCCCTGGAGGGGGGAGGACTGAGCGAGCAGCCACGTGGTGCTTTGTTGCCGGCTGGGGTTAAACCACGACATCAAATGACTAACAAAAAACAAAAGCAGCCACTTCTCACGGTGGATTTTTGAAATGACAAAAGCATGCAGTGCAATTTAGGAAGGAGAACAGAGCAGAAAAAAATCTGCATCCAGATTAAACTTTTAAGAACACACCTTGCTCACTTCTTTCAGAGCTTGCTTGCAGTTCTCATATTTCGATGAATCCTTAGGAGTTTTCTGACAAATAGTCTGAAATAAAACGTCAGTTACTTCAGAGGACTAAGCAGCAGAGATTGTAACAAATACAGAATTTTATATACATATTAATTGAAATCAAGGAGGTGAAGTCACAGCTGTAGACTGGGATAAATGAGGGAACACTAGGACCCTTCTTCAGAGTGCTCTGTCACACTAAGGAATGCCTCCCTAGAAAGCTTTTTGGAGCACAGTGATGTCTGGCACCTCTTGGCCAACCTCCAGCCATGGCAGCAGAAGAGGCCGGCCGCATCCTTCCAGGAAAGGGAAAGTTTCTGCCATCTCGTGTCTCAACTTCTTGCAGACCACAATGAAATCCCATTGCAGCTGTGCATAACAGGTTCTTCCTGCTTCAATGTTAAGCTTTTCCTGGAAGTTGAAATACCCATTTATGTGCAACCATACTTGCAATAAGAAAACTGTACCAGATTCCTCTGTCTGACCTCTTAGTGGAAGGTAAGTATTTCCAAAGGAAAAACAGAAAAGGCTCTTAAGGCTACACTGTTATGTGTAACATGGAAAAATATACATAACAGTATTATTTTATTAAAACAAAAAAACCACACGGAAGGGAAGACGGCTGCAGCATCCAAACACAGAAGTGCTGGAAAGTAATGAAAAGTAAATCTGATCTATGACTTACACGACAGTTGTAAGAATAAACTGTCAATAGATACAAGTCAGAGGTGAAGGTGAAGCCCTACCAGAAACAGGCATTTTGAATCAATGACAGACCAGTTAAATCACTTTTTAGATTGAGAAACAAGAACATCATAAGATATTTCACATTAAATTAGTCTTTGGTTTAATTACATTCCCTCCTCTCTAAATGTAGTTAGAGCCGTATTTCTGGTACTGAAGCCTTAAAAATCAAGTTCACTTTGAAGTCTCAATAAAAGGTTTACACAATCATCTCCAAGAAAAACAAATAAACAAAACTGAAACAGTGGAAAATAAAATGCTTAGTTTGCTTGTTTAGATTCTTCTAGCTGAAGAGAGGAAGGAGGTGAAGAAAAGAAAAAAAACCCAAGAAGCAGAAGGCATACCTAGTGAAACACCAAAATAATACTGGATTATTATTCCATTTTTTACCTAGAAATGTACTACAAAGAAGAGAGTATTCAATGTCCATGAATGAACTAAGTAACTATCCAGATGATCAAACTCATCAGTGCACAATTTGCAAATATATAGGAGAACAAAATTATTAGTCCTGTTTCTGGATCCTACCAATGCTAGAATCTGAGCATGGATTTTTGGATGACCAAAACCCGACCACTATTGCTGGCTGTCCAGCTCATAAATGTAGTTCTAGCATCTTAACCAAAATGCCATGAGCCTTGGTGTGAACTCTGCTTCACAAATATTCACTTGCACTTCATCACGCTTCCTAAGTCACCCGGTAACCTGCACAGGAAGGGAACATCTCACAGCATAACACACTGCTGGGAAACGGAGTGTGTCAATACAGCTCCAGTCACAAACAGCTCACGTGCCCTTGAGAACGGAGTTCACTCTGCAGGGTTACACTGTGACCCTCGTAACTGAGGAGCTTAACAACCCTGTTCCTGAAAGTATTTACTGCAAAAGACCCTTACCTAATCTATATGTTAGAGAGTCTTGTTTTCTAAACTGCAGGGTTTAATTTTAATCCTAATACTATATACAATTTCTGTGCTAGGTTCCTCCTTGGTTTCAGGATCATTTTGACCCTTTACTGTACAATTTTTCTATTAGAATGTCTAAATATTCAACTTTTGAATGAGGTATCAGGAGCAGGAGGTACCCGTTGCAGTAACCAAACAAATGCTACAGCACTTCATAATCAATAGACCAGTATCTACAGCCCTGTACCTGGTGTAAACAAGAAGATACGAAAGACTGGGTTGAACTAGGAATGGAATACTAACATTAAAAGAACATGCATCAAAGAAAAACAGAAAAATAACTCTGTTCTTACATCCATCAGTAAGGGAAGACGAGTAACTCTCTGCATGGGAAGAATGAGGAAAGAGATCATTGGTAAATTCCGGCAATCTTCATGGGACTCAATCCGTGATAACACCTCTTTAAATGCTGGATTTGTGGCTCTGGTGGGAAAAACGGGGAGAGAATTAAACAGTATGTTTTACCAAAGAATTGTGACAGCTTCTAGATTTTAAATAAATCATAATTTTATTAATAGGAAAGTGTGATTTGAAGGAGTCATACCAACTAAACCTTCAGCTTTATTTATGTAGATATGCAAGACCAGTACTGAGATTTAGAAACCTCAAGTTCTCCCATACATGACCGTGAGTGCAGACAGACTCATACGTAACAAACAAGGAAAGTATACCTTGACACTGATTAAGCTGTACTTACCAGTGGAAAGGGAACGTAACACATGACCACAAATAGGATTGGACTATGCAGCCAGCCACACTGTCACTCTTGATTACTTCAAAGGAACTTGTGTACATGCAGAAAAGCTAAGCATGTAAGTACATGCTTAGTTGGAAGCCATAGGTTTTGCACAGCCTACTACTCACTCCTACTACAAAGGGGGTGATTTTGCAATTGTATTTTAAAATCAGTACTTACAGTAATTTCTGCAGTGTTCGCTGCTGATAGACTTCATTGGTGCAGTATTTTACATATGGATCAAATGTTGAAGAAGTATGCTTTTCAACTATATCACTAATATCATCAATAAAGATGTTGTTCTGATGTCTTGCTTCAAGTTCTTTAAAGAACCTGTGAAAAAAGAAAATAAATTACTCAAAAAAAATTAGCATATTTTCTCTCGCAACATTTTACACTTCACCTGACGCAACCCATGACTTTTGTAATAAACTAATGACAACTTGAATGATTTGTGAAAGGGTGACATCATCTCTCCTTTGGCAGAACAATAAGGGAAATCTTTACACGATAGAAGTCAAAGGCTGCCAGTGTCACCTGGCAGAGCTCAACATAAGCAATGCTGGCAAAGTTACTTCCCATTCTCTAGCTGCCAAAACCAAAACAGCATTACTGATCTGGTTAGACTAGAATGTCCAGAAACAGGGCTGAAAAAGAAAGGAAACAACTTCAAGCTCACATTAACACATTTCCTCTTGTAATAAAGGATGTACAAAACCAGAACATTCAATGAAATGAAGTTATGTGTGAACTGCTGAACTAACAGCAAAAAAACATACAGCAGGCTGGGCTGGACAAGGTGCTCATGTACCAAATACTTTCATCTACCACTGAAAACAATCACCGACTGGAAACAGTGAAAATGGGAACAGAAACCAAATTCTGAGCTGACTTTCTCCCCTAAACAAGCTTGTTCTAAGAACTTCCCTATTGTTTGTCCTCTTTCCACATGTGAGTCCCTTTGGCCTCTGAAAACTTTCCACTCCTTTTTGCATTTCTGATTTCACCAGGAAAAAAAGCCTTTTTTCCTGTGATGCTCATTAGAAATATCTTACTATTTGGGGTGTAAGAGCTCACACAGATCAACTATTGCAGGTCACTAGAATTACCTGCACTGACACTCTGACATCAGTGTAATCCTTAAAAATCTAGAAGCTGCTGAAAATCTCATATACTAGTCTTGCCTGCAGCCTTTATACAAGATGATTCACTAGAAGAATCCTGAAGTCCCTAGAGTAAACCAGCTAATAAAAAAAATTCTTGGAACACATCATCTCACATCAAGCTAAAATATTTTGAAACATGGTCTATTTTATTTTGGTCCTTTATTACATTGTCTCATTACTAACACTGGCTCTTCAAAATCTGTCACTTGCAGCATTTCATTTTTATGTGCTGCACCAATATTCTCTATAGTTTGTCTTGCAAACGTCAAATGTAAGAAGAGGAGAACAGGATGAACAGAAGCTTATCATACACTGTTTAACAACATGGGTTAACTAAATTAGGATTTTTTTCCAGGTGTGCTTAGAAGCAGCTGCCCAAATTGAGTGGTTGCCAGATTCTCACTTGGTCAATCACAGTCAAAAGAATCAAGGCGGGGGAGTTGTTTTGGTTTGGGATTTTTTGTTTGGTTTTGTTTTTTAAAGTTCTGATACATTAACTGCAGATTGAACTGACGTTTATCAATATTACCATTTAATGAAAAACAGGACACTGCCTACAAATAGATATAATGCTGCCTACTACAGTGCACAGTTTTCCACTCACTCTTCCCCTTTAAGTGGTGCAGCAGTATTTTTTAATAGCCTGCCACATTTGGAAGGCAGAGTCTTCCAGCATCCTTCTGTCCTCCACCCATCTTATTTCAAAGCACAAAATATTTCAAGCTGTCACTGAGTTGTATTATGCTACGTATTTGGTTTTTTTAGTATCAAGAACAGTACTAGTTGGCAAAGCATACTAAGTTGCTATGCGGTCTCATACAATACATGGACAAATACTAAAGTTAACAGTTGCCTGAAATTTCACTGGGGTCCAAGAGGTGGGAGGGAAGGAAAGTCTCCAAGTCACACAGTCTACAATTTCTCATGAACCACAACAGCCAGATTTCAACTGCTGACCACCAAAAACCGCAGACAACTGGAATTCGTTTCTGCTCTACTCAAGACATTTATAGTTGGGAGAACTTCTCAGCATGCTGCCAATTTACTTTCCTCAGGAAATTAGGAAATACAACATTTCTTCCTGCCGTATGTTATGGCATGCTGACGAGGTGTTTGACCATGCTGGGCTAGAACTTCCACTTTTAGAATTTATCTGGTGCTTCATCAATGACATCATCAGTCACAGTCATTGTAAGGAACAGTAAAAATCTTGTTTGGAGAGTAGAAGATTTAAAAAAACAGAAAAAAAGAGGGGGCAGAGAGAAGCAGCAAACCCAAGTCCCATCCCCCACAACATGTACTACAAGAAATATTACCTCTGGAAATCATGCATCAAAGCTTGAATCAAAGGTTGTCTTTTTTTGCATCCAATCTGCTAATTACTATATATAATCAGTGAACCACACACATCATAAAAACTTCTTACTTAAAATTTTAGGACAGATTCTGTCATAAAGATCAGTGATTGAGTGATTACATTCAATTTAACCAACTACAAATTAGTAGTTGCAATTAGTTGTGCTGTATGACTGGCTTTTTTTAGTTAACACCAGAAGGATTTATGTAAAACATTTGTTTCCGTTAAGTCTGGAACTTTTCTGGTTAAAGTTAGATCCAATTAAGTGAAAGTCAAACAGCATCATAAGACAGCATTTGATTTCCCTCATCTTGCCCTTATGTTGTGCAAGAGAAACATCCAATTTGTAATACTCTAAAACTCCCCCTCCCCTAAAGGCTACGTGCCAAATTTAGAAATGCAGGTTTAATTAATTTCCTGTTTGTTTCTTTTTATAGCACAAGATGTAGAAACACTAGAGATTCTCACCAACACTGGAGTTTGCCCTGTCTTTATGACAAGAGTTTCCTCCTTGAACTTTTGGTGTTAAGGGTTTTCCCATGTCTTTAGGCAGATCGTTAACAAGCTGGTAATCACGATCAGGAACAACGTCCTAATGCTTGCTCAGGCAATTTTCTTCAGCTATTTTTTCCCATTCATCAGCACTGTGTTAATCAATGACTGATATCCACAACTTTCTCAAAAACTCTAGTTAATTCAGCTGTATAAACACAAATGCACAGTGGTATATGCACAGTGTTATGAACTATTCCATACAATTCACCTTTAAAAGGCCTAAATTACGTCTCATTTACAACTGCAAAACTCCCATCAACAAAGTTCTACTCAAACAGATGCCATAAAGAAATACACAAAATAAATGCCTTAATATCAATAATTTTGATCCACATTTCTTCTCAACATTTACTTTCCCTTCACCCCTAGATAAAGATATTAACTGAGCAGGACTTACATTCTTACGAATATTGTATCTTGCTATCTGGATATTCCAAAACTAGATTGCACTGGATTAAAAAAAGTCTGATTAGGCAGGTAAAAGAGACGTTAACTAGGCAGGCCAAATTAGAGTTAGAAAAACAATTATTTTATGGAATCAGTTATTATCTGGGAGCAAAAAGCATGCAGAATCAAATGACAGGACATAAAAGGAATATACAGAAAGGTCGGAGGTACTGCAAAAAATCTAAATAGTTCATTTACATCAAGGGTCACTATAGAAGAAAACTGATACCAAAGCCTTTTTTGTGAGTGAGACTGGGAACGAACAGACTTGGTGAAGTTCTGTCTGAAACTGAAGTAAATGTGGAACACCAGAAGTTACCAGAACCAGGTGATCAGCACCCAAGAGAGCTAAGAGGAAAAAAAAAAATTGATAAAGTTACTATGAAATCATTTTATTCTGTTTGCAAAATGACAGAATACACGTAATAGCATTACCAGACTGGTGAGAGGGCCAGATGGTATAATGTCATTGCAGTTTTCTATACAGGTTACATAGCACTCATAGAATCAAGGTTCTCAAACATTTATGACTTTTTTCCTACTCCTTACAGTACTAATTTTTTGTCTCCTTGCGGGTCCATGCAATCCTCTATTGCTCACCATTCTGGACAGTGCTATTGGTCCGCTCTGTCAATGAAAATATCAGTCCATCACCATCAAAGCCATTCTGTATGTGGAAGTAACCTGTGGTCTGGCTTGTAGATCACTTATTTCAAAGTTCATTATTATTATTATTGCTTAATGTTTTCCAAGTTATGATGACCTGTGTATCTGGCATAAAGAAGATTATAATGCAGATTTAGCTTCGTAGGGATGTTGCTGCTGACACACTACTATCCAGTAAGAAAAAGCAGCCACTGGAGTGGAAGCAAGTACAATTTAGCTTCCTCCTCTTAGAGATAAGGAACTGGAAAAACAATTACCAATTCCAGATAACTCCAGATAAAAGTCATAAAAAAATTCTGATTAGCCTCTCCAAATCTGAATCTTCTCATCAGGAACAGAAGCTTAACATCTGCATCACAATTTTTTTTATTTTTTTTTTGGGGGGGGGGGGGGAAGTGGGGCAGGGAAGAGAGGGAATTTAAAATAGTAAAAATGGGAAAAATTACAGCCTTATTTTTATGCTGAATCAGAGCTTTTAGGAAAAGAATGGCTGAAAGGAGGGTGAATCAAGTGAGGGACTGCATCCACAGGTGTTTGAAATTAATCAGTTTGTTACAGGAATTACCACAATCCAAATAATGGAAAACAATACATACATCCACATATATTTATAACACTAAACACTGCAAAGCTAACAGTCCATAAAAATACCTTTTATTAGGCAATATCCACTGAGCAACTACAAAGCCAAACAAGGGGGGGAAGGAGGAAAAAAAACCCAAAAAACAAAACAGACAGACCCTGACGGCCTATTCGTTTATTCTGCAACAAACTGGAACAACTTTCAGCAAGCCTACCCACAAGTAACTATCCTAACGGCAAGTCACTTGCCTTTTCAACTATTTGTAGTATTCTGGCAGGAATCCAGAACAATAAAAAGGCCATGGCAACCCTGCCAATATATTCTGTTACAGCGAGATTCTTCAGATAGCGGGTAAGTGCTCATAGCATCTAGTTCAATGGTATGCATTTCAGAAAAACAAATCTTGATTCAACCAATTAATACCCACTGACAAACGAACCCACAAAGACCACTCTGTGGCACTAGAAATGTAAATCTTTTTGATAAATTATGGAGACATCACAACAGGAGTCCTCATTTTAAAAACCTTTCCCATGCTGAACAAAGTAATGCTTTTTGTACTACTGAGAAGCAGGGTGCTTCTGCCCCTCTCCCTAAGTCTGAAAAGTTACTTACATACTCATTTGTCACAGAACAAAATGATCTCTTGCGTGTCTCAAACAATGAATTTCTAAATCATTTTGTGAACTTTCTAGCAACAGGGATGAGGCTATTCCCATATAACACACTTGCTAGAATGGCCAAACCAACAAACACAGCAAGCAGAGACCTTGGAGAACGGAGGAGAACAACTGGACGCGTAACTTCCCTCATGCTCTACAAACCTGGGCTGTCACCTGCACCTTCACAATAAGAGAAATAACCAATCCTGATATTTGGGAAGAAGTTTTTGTTAATACAAAAATATGAACCATACGAAAACATAAATTAAGCATTGCTTAGTCTTGAGGGAAGGTATCAGCCAGGGAACTCTCCACCACAGTCTAGAAATAACAGTGATTTAGAGAGTACCCAGGAAACTCTCCAGAGAAAGTCTGGAATGTGTCATTTCATTTCAAATGACAAACTCCCCCATCAGGCTCCTGCCCCGCTCCCTCTCAGAGCCCAGTGGGTACCGCCACGGCCGCACACCTCCCAGCAGCCCTGCGCCAGACGCAGACAGCAAACTCTCCCAGGTTCATCTTTCTCACGAGGGCACCTGTGCCAAGTTGGCAACCGCCTAACGTCCATAACCCAAGGAAAGCAAGTTCAAAGTGCAAGTGTGCTAATCAGCACATTACGCTGTTTTAGCCCTGTGCAAGCGCTGTTCAGAAGGGAGAGCAGCGATGCCCGTCAGGGGAAAGGCCAAGGGGCAGGACGCAGCGCTGCCAAGAGACGACGCAGCGCTGCCTCAAGTGCCGCTGGGCTTCTCTTCGTGCTGTCGCAGGCACTTCAGCCTCTTTCCTACACATCTGTAGAAGAAGTTATGCAGGGAGGCAAACTATCACACATGCTTACAGGTAGGGAGAAAGCTGCGGGTTTTGATACTGCTGCACATACAGCTGCTTGTCCTACAAAATGTATATATAAACGTCTGTATACATGATCTTCACATTGATACGGCCACACCCATAGTAGAAGGCACAGAATGACATACAAGATAGCAAATACCACACTTGAGCAGGCAAGATTTCCTAGGTATAATTGCTGCACAGACCAGCCTCACCGTTGTCCAGAGTAACGTGGAGCAATGCAACACAACTCATCTATCTGCAATGCAAGCTTTCACCTCATGAATTTGAGGTTTAAAATCTCATTTAAACAAAGCACGCTGACCCAATGATACAGGAGAGGAGCCAAGGGAATATACATATATCCTCCCAGTATAACAGCCTTGCTAAACACAGTTATTTCTAGACTTACTAACAACTAAAGCTACACATACTTTTTACGCTATAAGGGCAATGGCAGTTCTCTGAAACCAGACTGACCTCTCGAAGACTTATCGCTCAGTCTGAACTAAGAAAGGCTGCTTCTTTGTTCCTTATCAGTCTCTGTACAAGGAAAGCAGAAATGCAAGTTCAAATAACTGTTGAACATCCATCCACTTTACTACCAAAGAAATATGCAAATAAATACAGTTTTCCTCTTTTGTGCTTCCTGCATCAACAGTAAATCTGAAAACTGGTGAAAGATTCGTAAGCTGTGACTAGAACAAACCCTGCAAGACCCAACAACAAAGCACAATTGCTTGAGAGGATCTATACCTACTAGATAAATAGTTTTTGGGTTACAACTGGAAGGCTTTAGAATTTTTTAAAATTACTTTTGTTCTACTGTCCTTAAACACAAATATTCACATAAGTAACTCTGTATGCACAGTTTAGGCCACGGAAGAAGAGCCAGAGGCTCCAAGAAGTCAGCTACAAATGCTGCTGTGGGTTTGGGTTTTGGGTTGGTTTTTTTTAATTAAACAGAGAATATGTTTACATAATATACAGATGGGTTTCAGTACAAATAAATGCTATGGCAGATGGAAGCTTCATGCCATAGTTCTGGCAATGCCAGCTTCCACAGCTCTTGTCCAACTTATTAATTCCTTTCCCTACCACACTCTTTCAGGTATGTCACCACAATTGCTTGTGGGCTGACACTTGACGAGGTCTGGGAACTGCTCCATTGGGCATGTGAAGGAGGTGACAGAAAGAAAACTATGACCAGGTTTGTTCTGCGGTTTATTTTTCAGCTACCTGAAAAATCTCACCTGGCTAGCAGCTGGCTGAACTGAGGGAGTAATAGGGAAGGAGGGAAACCTCCAGGCACCACTAGCACCAAAACCAAACCCTTTACATCAGTGTGCAAAAAATAAAGGATACAAAAAACCAAACAAACTCGACTATACTGGGCCTACAACAGCCCTCTACAACAGAGGGCTGTTAGGACTCTTTTGGTTAAGCTCACAACTTTAAGGCCATTCATCTAGAATATGGTTTCAATCCTATGGTTTAAAATATGGTTTCAATCCTTGCTTCAGACAATATTTCATCTCAAAATGAATTATTTTTATTTGATGCCAAAACTATCTGTTGCTGGATAACACAAACCATCCAGTCACTGGTGAGGAAAAACTGGGGGGTTGGGTGGCATTTTTTTCTTTTAAGAAAAGAAGCTACACTGTTAACATTAAAAACAGTCATTAGAAGACAATTAAGTAGAGAAGTATCAGTTCTTAGGCTGAGGACCTCAGCTAGAGAAAAAAGAAAAAAGTATCTCCAAAAGTACTTAATGATAGAAGTAAAGGAAAAACTTAACACAAAAGTCCTAGACCAAGGACTGGCAGGAGAGTTTTGAAAAGTAATCTAATTACAAGAGGGAAAGTTCCAAGGGGACCTGACAGTGAGTCTCTCCTCTTAAGAATCTGGGACACTGGGTTACACACCATCTGTGCTGCATTTCTACAGGAAGATAAATTGACAGTACAGAGCTTCAGAGTCATAAATTTTTCAGAAAGGGACACAAAGACAATTAATTTGTCAAAATAATTTTGGCATTAATACAACACATAAAGCATAATGAGAGGACAGCATGCAAATGAAGTTTTGAATACAAGTATATACAGGCAAGAAAAAAATTAGTAGAATTCTCTATAGAGGTAAAACAAAGTAAGTTTCCAATGGCCACTATTTAAGAATACCGTTTTTATAAATTTAAAATAGAAACTTAATTACCTTTCATCTGACAAACACTGTTAATATTGTCAAGCTTCAGCAACCACAATTAAAAATCAATAAAAATGCACATCTACAATCATGCAGTTGAGATGACACAGCAGTTGTAACTGATATCTCACAGCCTTGGGTGCTTTCCCATTTCTTTTACTGAACCTTTTTCTGAGAAATATACACATGACCGCTCACTATTCCCCGGCATTTGCTGTCAGGCCAGTTCAACTGAGATAAGGAAGTAGAATCATGTTTTGTGGGGAAGAGAAAAGAAGAACCAGAGACAGTATTACATGGGAGAGATCGCAAAGGCCTTAAGAGAAAACCAGAGTAACACAGAAAACAGCCAAGTGGTTCAAGGTGCAGCCTGTATCCAGTGTCTTTTCAGGTGAACTCAACCCTACCACAGAAGAAGGTTGAGCAGAACTGTTCAATTCTTTCTTCCTCTGGCATGCAAATGCTTGAGAATATTGCAATCATATTATTTCAGTGAAGTTAGGGGGAAAAAAATAAAGTGTTGAAAAACACCCTGATTTACTCTAGAAAACTCATGAGAAAAGTCATCAAAAGAATGGGTTCCCTCTATCCTTCAGTCAGTATTGCAGTTTGTAATGAGAGGACCTTCATCTGCTACTCTTGATCTTGGCAAACAGAGGTCATTTAGGTTTTGATTACGTGGTAAAAACAGCTGATATATAGAGGGTATATCTACACTGCCAAATAAAAAAAACCCTAAAACCCAAACAAGATACTTAATGTACTACTAATGTAGTAATCATGTAAACTTTCAGAAACAATGCCCTGAAGGGTCTACTCAGCAAAGCATGAGACGGCAACTCCAGGGATGTGGAAAACATTGGCAAATCAGTTGCCTTGATTTTTTTTTTTTTTTTTTAAACAAAATCCAGCTACATAGTGTCTATTTTAATTAGCAAAATAAGTAAACACAATCATTAACACGATCCAAAGGTCTCCTTAACAGATTGCACCAGCTAATACTGTTTTAAATGGATTAAACTGTGTCTGTGCAAAGCTTGACAAGCATTTAAAGATCTGCTGGGTAAAACACCACAGAGGCAGGATGCTAGAGAAACAAAAACATGGTTACATTGTCAGCATTTAAATGATACCACAAATGACCCTTGGGATACCGAAGATTTTCTGAAGAAATACAAGTTTTATGCAACTAAAACGTAAATCTCATATATCCAGCACTGGAAAAAAAGAACCATAAAGACAATTGAAGTTTTATGTTTATGTTGGTGTTTCTTGAAGATACTGTACAATCCATTAGAGTGACAAAGTAAGGCAAGTTTATTCCAGCTTCTAGTCTCATCTGATTTTAATAACTGACTTCAGGCTCAGGCTAAATTCACTGGTAACAGACACACAACGGCAAATGCCCTCCACCAACGCTTTCTGTGCCATGCGCAGCGTTACTGAGGATTCTCAGACAGCCTCTCCAAAAGTGATCTTTTACAACACCTCTGAGCAGGCGTGAAGGCAAAGGATGCCTGAGTAGAGACTGTGAAATCTAACACAAGCTACATTTAATTTCACAGAGGATCACACAAGCCAGAGACAAGCAAATTGTGAACAGATTCAGTTTTCTTCATGATTAGCTGACACTCCTTCAGAGGGGCATCTGAAATGGCAAACGCAATGGACAGCTCGAACAGGACTTTACACAGGACAGAAGGGAACATACTGAAAAACGTTTCACTTCTCTTTCCTACTCTAAAACAATGTTATGTTAAACCACTGACTGTTCTCAGAACATCTTTTAAGAGTTAAACCCATCCCCATTGGTGACCCCGCCACAGCTCACTATCAACAGTGAATATCTGGGGCTGAGAAACTTTTCCATAGGTACCGGCCAAAAAAGCACTTCCCTGCTTTGGTCTCCCTGTGACTGCAGGTGACACGTCAGCTACAGGAGAGGAGAGCTCTGGGATCCAAGTCCAGGTTTACCAAGGAGGGCAGTGCAGCAGTGGCGGGAAGAACAGGCTCGCACACAGTGGAGCACAGAGTCTCATCCTTCTCCAGGCACTGTGGCAGTCACCGCCTGAATATCTTCCTATAGTGTCCTCCTACAATTATCAGCAGCTGGCAACAGTTTAGTCTATTTATATAGCATGAAAATATACCATGAAGGTGATGGGTGGATATCTGTGAGTTTGGGGTATTCTTTTCAATATGTTTAAGTGAATAATTTGAAGCTAAAGGCTTATTTTCTGCAAAACTAGGTATTTTCCTCAAGGGCACTTTTTGTATAGGTAATTGCCAGGTATTTACTAAATTAATTATTATACAATGCATATATATGTAAAAAAATTTCTAAACTCATTAAGGAAAAAAAAAAGCATTCTTTCTCTTAAGTTGCATTCACCCAAGAAAATGAGCTGAGGGAAGTATGATTCTGTTCAGATTTGTTGTTCCCAAGTATTGAAGTCATATATCTAATCTTGACTCCAATAAGGAAGCTAAATTATAAAACAATCACTGGGCTAGGAATGCAAATACCAACTGCATATTATTTTAAAGTTATTTTACCAACACTGCTAGTCATTTGCAAAGAAACAGTGCAGGTCAACCCAGAGAGTTATTTCAGCTGCCAGAAGAGCCCTCTAAACAAATAATTCCTACATACTAAAGCCAAAGAGTTCAGCAAAGAGTGCTTATGTCAGAACAAACCATGAAGGAAGCAATCTGAGTAAACACAAGGATAAATGCACAGTCCCAACTCATCAATATGATGCAAATCCATAAATGTGTTCTGTGGGCATCTAAAATGTAAAGAAAAAAAAATACGGCATTTTGGCCTCACTGCTCTACAATACGTCCTCCAGAATCCCTGGAATCTCCTGACAATCAAAAAAGGCCCCATCAGCAGTAAAAGCAGATCATGCAGCAAGGCTGGGAGAAAGGCAGAAACCACAAATGGTAAATTCAGCAGTGCTCTGCAACACCTGGAAAACCCAAGAATATGTATGATCTGAGTGCTCACCAGCACCTGCTGTGGGTCAGGGCAACACATGGCTTCTGCACGGAGCCACAGGTGCCTCACATCCTGCTTCCCAATCATCTGGGAGGACTTTTGTCCCTCTTGTCCCCATTACTCTGTCCACTATGTCCAACATAATCACTCAGCTTTACTGATGAGGAAGCCACTTATCTGCTTCAAAACATCCAGTATGAACAACTTTCTTTGAAAGAGCACAGAAATTCTCCCCCAGATCACACCTCAGTGTCACTTATCCAACAGGGTAGCCACACTCAGCTGGATGCCCTTGAGACATTACTCAGCTTTCTTCAAAAATTGCTAATGGCAAGAACTGTGATAAAATACAGAACACAGACTAAGACCATCAGTCTAGACCAAATAGGAAAACAGGATGCTAATGACTTGTATCACTGTCTTACCTGGAAATCAAATTGGTGATCTCTAACATATGAATAGTTTTCTTTCATTAGAGTTCACCTGAATCACCCAGGGTCTACTTACAGCATTTAATTTTTTATTTTTACTTTTTTTTTTTATTATATGGGGGTTTTGTGGGGTTTTTTTTGCAATCTTCCAAAGAAACTGAGCAACAGAACTTTGCATTCTCTAAAAGTAATGTTTTTAATGCCTACTTAACTGATTCAATACACACAGTTCTTAAATGAACACTAGGACTGTATTTTCCTATAGAAAAAGATGAAGCTGCATCATTTAAAAGTATGTTGGAAAGAGGCGAAACATTAACCTAATTTCAAAAAAGTGCTATGAGAAAGCTTACCTGGTTCCTAATATATATTCACACATGTAAAATTAATTTAAAGATACTCAGACAAGATGTTAACCTACCCCACAAACCCACAGGGGATTCTCTACCGAAATCAAGACACAGAGTTTAAGAACAGTCAGAACCTGTCAAAATACTTTTTGTTTGTGTCTTTTTCTGCTAATGCTAATCCTCTGATATTCCATAAGCTTTTTGCCTTTTGCTGGCCTAGTGGCAGAGAGAAACAATATGCTAAAGCTTTCCCTTCTCCTACAAATTTCATGATTTGACCTGTCAGACCAATTGTTCTTCAAGACATTTCACGAATTTCCCTGTAACTCCACTTTCCCAAGACAGGCTCTTGGGAAACTGACCTCTTTTGCACCACGTACTTAGACTAGAGAGAGCTTTTCTTACTAGTGAGATTGATTGTGCAGTATTGTCAGACTACACAAGCTTTTATTTCTGAATAAGCTGGCCTATGGCATCCCCACAAGCTTACATCTCAATCTAACAGCTCACACTGACTCGGGTTGCAATTTGTGTGATTTTGTGTTCTATCAGTTATGAACTCCCATATTACATGTACAGGCAAATACACAATAAAAGACTTAAGCTTTCTGAAGCCACCTTACAGGATGTTTCCATAAACACATTGTATGCTGCACAAATTATTCAGATCAACTCTTCTTTGTTAGAGAAATTCCAATGAGCTCCCAAAAGCAGAGACAGTCTTTGCTGTCTGTATTCTGCTTCTAACAAAGGCAGCTTTGTTCCCTCAGAAATGGCCTTGTCATGCATTAGAAGCCTATCTTGGTGTTTCTGGAGAGTTTCCATTAAACATGTTCTAAGTCAAAGTTCCTAGATATAAGCTTTAAGCAATTTTGACTAAAAGGTAGTATTTTTATCAGTTCACGTTCTTCAGCTCACCAAACTTTTGTCTGAGCAACCAAAACCACTGATAACTACACTCGTACTCAAGACTGTATTTTTTAGTAAAGGAAAGGCTGCTTAAAATACAGCATAAGGGGACAGATCCTCAATTTTATTACAATTTTATAACAAAAGGATGGATTTTGCTACCTTGAAAGACCTTGAAAATGGGAAGCAATAGTTTGGAGATACCAAGAAAGAGGCTTCTGTTTCAAAATAATTTCCATTATTTACACAAATAAGATTGTAGAAAGCCAACACAAAATTTTGGTATAGTTTAACAGTATTACATAACTCAGGAAACAAAATATGTTTTCATTTAAATTTAAGAAGGAGTTATGAATTCTGTTTTTACTCCAAGTTATAAAAAAACAAGTTCTTAAACCATTTGACTTTCCACACAAGAAAGAATAAGATTATAATTTTAGGCTAGTGTGGTATTTTTCCATTCTTTCTCCCCCCCCCCCCCCCCTTCCTTTGAAGACTATTAATCAAAAGGGTTATAAGAATTCCCCTAAAAATACTGCTCTCCCCACCCCCATCTCTGCTTTAAATATTTTAAGTGAGAAACTGGATTTAATGATTTGGAAGGCTTATTCAACACAGGGAAAAACACGGGGGAAAAAAAACACACACACCCCTATGCATACAGCTGTACTAGTATAGTCAGCTGTGTCCTACAGAAGCAACCCAAAGGAGAGGCAAAGACTGCAGGCTAATGAAGCCTTTGATTTCTATTAAGCTATCTAAAAAAGATGGCAATTACCCTCTAATACATGACGATTCTGTGACATCAACACTTGTCTAGCAAAAAAAAGGCTCACGATACTTTACAATTCACATTTTACATGAAATGTAGGAGAAGCCTTTAAAAAGTACTACTGCTTGAAAATAAGGACTTTGATAACCTGCACCCCCTGACAACACTGCTGTCATAAAACTCTCATTCCTGTGGTGGCTGTGGATTCAGACAATATCCAACTTCTGGCAAAAGACCTCAATTATAAGAATGAGAGAGAAACAAAAGGCAACAGGGGGATGAAGAAATGAAGGTATACTGAATAAGTCCAAATGTACACCTATTATATAGCTCCTAAATTAGGTTTGCACTTGACACAATACATTAGACTCTTACATGTATGCCCCATGAAACAAATCTTATTACTGCATAAACTTCAGAAGAAAAAGTCAAACCGCTGCACAACTGATGTAAAAATCCACAGACTTTGTGGGGCTTCAGAGAAAGAGAAGCCAAGAAAGGACACTACCGTGACTGGGAACATGAAACTTGAGAAGTTCCACAAAGCTAAATGTGGGTTTAATGCTGAAGAATTCAGAACATCACAATTTCTAGAAGAAGGAAACAAAGGGGACAAAAGAAAAAGGGAACAAAACAAAACAAAAAAACCCCCCCCCCCCCCCCCCCCCCCCCCCAAAAAAAAAGCTGAACGGGTGGGAAGGACTGACTCCAAAGATATTCCTAGCCTGACAGATTCCTTATCCAACCATTAGCCCCATTTCCAAAAGAAGGCTAGTATTTTTCTGTTCCATAGGTAGAGAAAGAGATATTTAAAGTTGTACAGTGCTACAGTTAAGATCAATCAGTATCTTAAATAGGCCATGTGCATCCTTTAGCCATTGTGCTTGATTTCAAGCTGGAAACAAGGTATAAGAAAAGAAGCATAGACATTTTTAATTTTAGTTATGTAGACCACAGTAATTCACCTGCTGATATTGCTATTAACCAGGCTAGGATAACAAACAAACTATAACAAAGCAAAGCCTCATTAAACAACTTTTTGAAATAGACCTTTAAGTATTCGTAACCCTTAAGTACACTGTGAGTGCATGTACACATGCTTGTCCTGTATTAAGTAATGCTAGCAGTAATTATCAGCAATCATAAAACAGACTTTTCAGCATTCGTATTGTGCAAGATCTGCCAACATTTCCTTTTCATTAGGCACTATTTGTATTGTAACTTTTTTCTTGTTATTGACTTTGTACTGAAGAAAGTTACCAAAAAAAAAAAAAAAGCACAGCAGATCATCTTTTTAACAGAAATACAAGTCTCTGTGTCAGGTACTATGGCATGCACAGCACTGTTCATAAACAGTAAAATGCCTATGTTGTTTACATAAAAGATAACCACAGTCACACAGTATGCTGCACATTGAGTACTCAGTACAAAGTAAACAGTGATTCATCTGATTAAGGAAAACACTGGCAAGAGTCAGTTCTTAAGGGCAAGTATGAAACTCTTGCTCAATTTTTTAACAGTTTAATAAGGGCAGACTAAGCTTAATTTGATAGACTGTAAAGACTAAGTATGAATGCTTAATGTATCAACATTTAGCTTAGGAACTGTTTAGATTTGAAGGATTAACCTGCTTATTTCTACTAAAATACACTATGTTCTTTCCTTCCCTACCAGTTTTCAGGGAAACTAATACCATGCCTATCCCCATTAAATGTGAGCTCAAACATAGTGGCAATGTGAGTCTGTCAAACTCATGTGCATGTCCACTGTTACTCATGTTTTCCATCTTCAAACATTTGGAAGAAATGGTTACCACTCTAAAATGGTTAACTGAGATTCCAACAAGAAACCTGCTTTTATGTTCAAACAGGTATTAAAATAATAGTCTGACATCTCTAGTTCAGCTTACCTGTAAGCTCTCCTTACTAAATCAGTACAGCCAGAAAAGTAAACAACTGTTCAACTTTAAAGATAGAGTGTGTTCTGGCAAGAAAAGTCAAGATTTTTCCAAATAAAAGCAAGATGCCTCAGAGAACAAGAGCAAAGGTAAGGCATAGCCTGTCTCTGCAAATACTACCACATATCACAGATAGTACTAACCAAAGCTCTACTATTCAAGGACCTACCTGTGAGATATGTAAGGAAAATACAATCCAAATAAAAAGGGGCTTACGGATATTACAAAACCAGAATCTATGGTTAGCAAAATAAAACCTTAGCTGTTTGTATTACATGAAATGATTCTTTAGCACTGCAGAGCACATATATTTTGGTGCTCTCAAAGAACAGAGAATCAAATTTCATTCTGATTTATTTACAGCTTATAAAAAACTACAACTCTGCATATTAACACGTGCAGCATTTGACATCTCATTCTTAAATTGTCAGGCCTAAATTTTTGCTGAATTTCCTACCTTGCAGCTGTTCCTTCATTTTGTGGTAACACTAAAGATATTACTTTGTATACATTTCATTACCTGCTTGAAAGATATTTTGACTACCACTAATCACGCCTCAGGTACAATTAAAAAAAACCAGTATTGTAAATACATTTATAATTGCTAAATTTTTAATTTAAATTTATAATTTTAAAAATGCGTAATTTTTTAAAAATGTAGAAATGCATTGCTACACTTACTTTTTGCTTGCTTCGTAAACATCTGTGATATTGGAGAAAAGGTGATGGCTCTCTGTTTTGGTCATTGTGAGGCTCAGTTCCCTGGAATTTTTAAACATCCGGATCAGAATCTCCAAGCTCAGCAAATAAGAATGCTCGGAAGATATCACTTCAAATATCGCCTGCAAAGTGGAGGGAGGAGAGAAAAGACTTACTATTGACTAGGCGCTTTTTTTTTTTTTAAAGGAAAATGTGGAGGAAGGGTGCAAAGCAAAAGTTATTGGATGTAAGCTAGAGATTGTAACATAAATATTCATTTCCATGATAGTTACACCATTTACTTCAAATAAGTGATGTAATATTAGAAAAAAAGACTTTTAAAAAAAGTCTATATTCAGACTTCTCAATGCAACTGCAAAAAGTTAAAATGAAAAACTTAACTATTTTCACATTTTCACAACTATTTTCACTCCTCATTCATACTCCTGAGAGGTGGGTTTTGTTTTGGGTTTGTTTTTTTTTTTTAATTAAAAAAACCCAAAACAAAACAAAACAAAAAAAC
>NW_010973450.1:1313585-1324155 GCF_000737465.1 Haliaeetus leucocephalus | reverse complement strand
TGACTTATTGAAAGAACTAAATTTCATTAAAAACTATCCCAAGACACAAACACAGAACTACTGCAGCAAAAGCATGCACAGTTGAATCACGGTCACCCTGCACAACCTCCCTGGATTTTACACGCACACAAGCATGAAAATCGCCTTCTCCTTTTAAGTTAGATTTCTTGACTGACAGACATACATCACAAGGTTTGTTTTCCGAGTCAGCCTGAAAAATCTTAGGGTCTTCACTTGTTAAACACACCTAAAGGTGTAGACAAACTACCTAGACAGTTTGTTGGCCAAAAAATTATTCTGGAGGAGCTCCAGCTTTACCCTAAACAGACATGGCGAATGCCTGAGTAAATACCCCTGTATTTCTATCCTCAACCCTACAATGATGTCTCTCCCCACTCTGCACCCTAAAGCCACATCAATCAAGACAAGTTTGTCCCAGGTATCCATACACAACCATCACGAACTCCAGCCGCAGCCACATTTTCCACAGCCTGAAGCCACATGCTCAGCTACCAAATTCCACACCAGAGACCCCTGAAGTTTATTCTTTCCTGGTGCAAATAGCACATGTTATGTCATTTAACAGGAGAACATTAAAAAAAAAAAACCAACAAAACAACAACAACAAAACAACAAACAAACAAACAAAAAACCCCAACCACACAAAAAACCCCAACAAACAAACCAGAAAGCAAAGCACCAAGGAGGGACTGACTTTATGCATTTCCTAGAGGAATGTTAAACACAGGACCTCCAATCAGGAGGGTCACCTGTGTATGGCATGCTGAACCAGGTGAACCAGGGAAGGGGAAAGAGGTCACTGCACAGCACTGCACATGTGCAAGATGCTGTTCTCTTTGTGGAGCAGTAGTATGTCACAAGGACATGAGATCCAACAGATGCACTTCCATTCTCCCAGTTTTCTTTCAGTCTTCTCCAAATGCTCCTAACATACTATAATCAACAGCTTTCTCTCCTTACTCCACTTGTTCCCTGGAATGTTGAAGGATATATTGTTCCTTTTTATTCCCGCACACCAGGCGCCACAAACCTGGACAGCAGGCTCAAGAGTAAAGATGGCACAACATTAAGAAGCATTGCACTTCGGTTTGCATGCACACAGAAGTATATACGCACATGTATGTACTTACAAAAATAACATAAATATTCCAGTGTTCGAGTAACTGGTCTTTTGAACACAAGTTACAGATCCCTATGTCACCACAAGCATACACGCCTGACTACCAAGCAAGAACTAATTAGATGCCTTTCTATTAAAGTACCTTTCAATCAACAACCTGAAAGCTTTAAAGCACTCATTAGGGAGTACAATGTCACTTCTTTCTGGATGCAGTGGAAGACTTTTCTAAAAATATGCTGATGCCGGAAATACCTATGAACATATCCAGGAGATTTCAATGCTTCCTGTTAATACAGCAACTGCAAATTTCCAGTGAGGTCAATGCAGCAACCACTGTATTCCTGTTCAAAAAAACTGTAGCTGTGTTTCGTGATCATTTTTTTGTCATATATGGGTGCATACATACAAAGTACACATATAAATTCATCACATAAGCAAATGGCTCAACCTTCTATTCTTAATCAACGGCAACACTTCCAAAGAGAAAGAGGCCCAAATATGGAGACTATTTTTGGCATACTCTGAAAAATTCAATTCTTATTTCTGAGGTGTCCAAAATGTTTTAGCTGAAAGATCCTAAAAATCACATTTGTGCTATTATGCAAACAAAAACTTAATATAAGCTAAGAACATAACCAGAAAGAATGGAAGAGGGCCAACACTACAGCTACTGATGTTCTTATTGTCACACTGGACTGCTTTTTTCCAGCAACTCCGTTATGACTGATTCAACCATAGAGATCAGGAGGAAAGGATGAAAGAATGACAGGTTAACTCTGTGGTTACTTACAAGAAATTCCTCCAAAATAAGGAGGTGCTGCAGGGGGAAAAATCCCCAGAAATATTTCCTTGAGAAATACAGTTAAGTGGCTGCACCATACACCAAATTGAACATGAGCCCTTTGATACGGGGAGAGAAATGAGAGCTAATGCAGAGATCAGGCCTGAAGATCCTTGACAGTAAATCCAGGTAGTTTTTGTTTTGATACCACACAGAAGAGGCAGCCATGGAAAGGTGACAGTGTGAGTGGCTCGGGAAAGCAACTTGTGGCAGCTTTTTAAATGAATGAGAAAAGTCACAACCGTGCTTGTCCCAAACCAGAGAAAGAGATTACCAGAAAAATGAAACACAAGATGACCAAAGCTTGGAAAGTGTTTCAGGTTAGAGAGACAGCAATTGAGAGAACATGCAAAATCTTGATGCAGCACTATGAATACATTGAATCTTCTGGGCATGAAATGGAGGACTTGATGCTAAAACACCCATTTAATATTAAATACTTCAGTAATTATTAGCATTACAGCTATGGGACATCTGTTTCCAGTGCTAGATCTCAAGAATATTTTTTAAGGATCACAGCAGCACTGACAGTAGTAATGAAAAGTGAACATGCATCATATTCTCCAGGCTGGATGGTAAGGACCTGAAAAAACAGACATTCAAGTTCAAAGTCCACCAGTCAGGTCAAACTCTGCAAAAGGTTGTCCGGGGGGGGGGGGGGGGAGGTCTCCACCCATGGAGATATTAAAAACAGGACTGGACACAGTCCTGGACAACTTGCTCCAATTGACCCTCCTTGAGCAGGGGGGCTGGACAAGATGATCTCAAGAGGTCTCTTCCAACCTAATTGATGCTGTGATTCTTTCCATGCACAATAATACACATTGCCATTATCCATTACCAACTGAATGCTGCATTTGTTGGGAAGTAAATACATTTAATATAGCACACAAGTTAGTATCACTGCCTATGACCGCTGGAAATTCTTCAAAAATATTGAAAGATACTTTTGGAATATATTTTGGAAATACTGGTTATTCTCCCTAAATTAAACTTTTAAATTAACAGATGAAGGTTGGAAGGAACAGAGATAGTGCATAAGGTAGCTCTTTACCTAATCATCTGCTTAGCTACTGCTAGCTGTCTAATCTGTAACAGGAATCTAAAGAGGAAGAGGGTTCAAGAGAGGAATTTGAAAGGAACTGGATTTACATAGCACTCTATTTCAGACTTTAAATGCTATCTAAAAAGCTCAATCTTATTTTCACATGTGTGCGTACACTGCAGGAAGATAGAAACACCCTTTTTTTTATTATCATAAAGGATTTGACAACTCCATACATGAAGGTTTCACTACCCCCCTCAGATAGAAAGTCTGGTCAGAACTGCATCAGCTGTCAAGCCTATACGGCCAAAGAAACATCCTGCAGAAAGAGTAGATTCATTCTGCTGTCTTTCCCCTCCATTTCCTAGCATAGTCACTGCTAACAAATAGCATAAACCTACCATTCTCCTCCTTTCCTAACCCATGTTGAAACCCAATACTTTGATATTTCCCAGCTGACTTCCTGTTACAATTCCACACTCACTTTTTAATACACATTGACAGCATGTAATTTTTCCAGAGAGTTATAAACACAGACACTATGAGATTCAGATTCCCATATTTTGTTTTCACAGTGCACTACCTTTTCCCATATACTCCCCACTTCCAACTCCGTAAATTGAATAAAAACACTGAACAAGTCTGCTGTGGTAGAAATCGTAAAGAACAATTTGGTTTATGTAACTGTAAGCATGGCAAGGAATGGTTCTCTTACTGAGATGATCTTTATACTATTTTGGTCTCACAACAAATTAGTGGTTTTGAAATTATTATTATTATTACTGAATAGCATTCCTTCCAAAATACCTCAGCTGTTGAACATTTAACTGCTAGTTTGCCTAGAAGGCAGAAAAAAATCCAATTTGACTTCATTTTAAACAAACTTTTTTGTAACAATAACGAAATTGACTACATTTAAAGTATCTGATTTCTTGAAAAACTGAAAGTAAATCTTTTCAAAACCACATTGTCTTGCCTTCTTCGTAATTACTGAATCAAAGAGGGATTTGTATTTCAATACATTAAACTGCAAAAGGTCATCAACATCTGCAAGACAGCTCTTCTAAAGAGACAATCTAAATAGCCTTAAAAGATCTTGCTGAGGCTTAATAACTCATTTATATAGGATATATACAGCCAGTGGCCCCAACTGTCAAATATTCTAGGTGATCAGGCATGTAATAATCTTTCTTATGCCACATACAGAGATGAGGATCTACAACATTCTGTAAGTTACATAAACAAAAACCAAAAAATCCCCAACCCCTTTGTTTTAGGGATATCCCTCTAGAAGCCACAGAAACGATCAAAGGATAAAATTAACCAGAGAAACACAGAATTTTGAGTTTCTTTAGTCTCAAAATCATGCATACAATGAAAGCCTGTGGAAATATCAACTAGTATCATTAATTTGCCAGCTTATTAGCAGGGAAGCTAGCAAGACTACAATACTGATTAGAACAGCTGAATTCTATTTTGTTTAATGATGCTACTAAGAAAAAGCCACTGCAGATGCTTCCTAGACTGTATTAAGGATAGCAGAATACCACCATCTGAACACTCAGCTTTTTTAAAATGGTTTCCATTAAACATACACAGTCAAATCAACTTAGAGATGGCTTGCAGCAATTTAGAACAATTCAACAGAAACCTGTTTGCAACTAACTGCAGCTTTTCTTTAGTATAATTCACCTTTTTAGTGAATTCAAACACTTTTTTCTTTTATGAATCAGCTGTGTCTTTGCCAAATACAGGACCCTAAAATGAACTTTCTCAATTGCACTGCTTTTTATGTAAAACAAAGATCAATAATTGATCAGGACTTCCATGTCGTTCTTATGAAATGAAAAACAAAGTTTAGCAAAAAAAACAAAGTTTAGCAAAAAAAACAAAAAAAACCCCCAAACAGGACTAAATCCTGTTTAAGGTTTGGTCCACACCACTCCAATTTATTGAAAGGAACTACAAAGCACAGATTTCACTCCCGAGTTTACATCCTGTTAGGATTTAAACCTGTGTTTTCAGGCTTTCTGACACTATCTCATTCAGAACAGCCAAATGCAGTAACATACATTAGCGTAAACTGTAACTCTGCTAAGGACCTGCATCAGTATGGCTGCCAACACCTGTGCAGGCAAGGCCTAAGCAGCCATCTTGAGTGACTGTGGGACATACAAAGTCAGGGCCTTAAATTCAATGTGCAAACAAGAGAGGCATGCTTGATTATTTTTTTTTTTTGTCCAGCACAGTTTCAAGGAAAAAAAAAAGTATTTTAAAGCATAAAACTATGAAATATTAATTCCTTTGCATTTCAAAGTTGTATTTAATTTCATCATAAACTAGACCAATTTTTTTTTCTTGGTAATTTCAAATCACATACTCTAACCAGTCTGTTATGTGGCCACATGAGCCTACAAACACTTGCGCTAGAAAAAGGGAGGTGTCAGGTAACCAGGAAAACTGATTCTGGCAGGAGCATCAGTCTATACCTACTAAAATTGACTGAGAAAACATGATTTATGCTTTCTTTAAGCTGTTGGAGTTACCTTACATAAAACTTATACAAAAGCTAAATTGAAACCTCCAGACTTGGATTAGTAACATCTGAATACTTGCAAACTTGTCAATAAAAAAAAAAAAACATTCAGAGACACCTTATATTTTGGAAGGGAAAAGAAGATGACAAACTTCAGCCAAAAACTCCGGTAGCAAGTGAAAAGACTTGCTTCAACGCATTCTTACACACTCTGTCTTTGTCTGGCTATACAATGATCAAATACTCACAATGGACAGCTGACTCCATGTTGATCTCAGGGGCTTATAGTGAAAAACAATCTTTTCATCCAATTTCTGCTCTCGGGGCTCAGACTCTTCATCAGAATCTATGTCCAGAGCTTTTTCTTTATAGTTCTGATATAATACAGCATTTTCTATAAAACAACAACAGTATGTCATTAATTGCTAGAAAGTTAGCTTAGTTGCTTTCATAAAAATTGTAAGTAACATTTAAATAATGAAAGAAACCAAAATGTCAATGTGCTGTTCACAAACTCCAACAGACAAAGATAGTATCTTATTTAGGATGGACAATGGTGCAGTACAGTAACAATGGATCACTGTACCACTACCAAAAAGATCCACACTGACTGAATTAAAGAACAGATGTGTCCTTTGTCAAGAAAAAACAGAAAACAATTTTTTCTTCCTTGGTTTGCTGTACAATGTTTCATAATTAGCCAGCAATTTAAAAATGGAACAAGCGTGTCAGTAGTGCAGAGTCACTAATCTGGAGGTCTAGCTATTTTAATCTACAAGACCATTGTAAATCCACTACCCATGCCAACTTGTATTCTGTCAGCTTTAAATACCACCTTCACACTTCACTAAGAGAAGGAAATGATCCAAATTTCAGAAATTTGAGATCAGAACTATTCTTAATAGAAACTTCAAAGCTTGCTTGAATAAGCATGAGGCCTATGACAAAATACACTCATTATGTGTTACAGTACTGCCAGTATTAATTCAGTAATATCAATGGCAAAGAAACACAGGTGTGGAGCACAGCCTTTCCATTTCCCAACCTCCTTGACCACACACCCTTTTCAAAAGCAGACAGAAAGGACAGAGAAATTCAAGACCAGAATAACCTACAGACAGATTAAGCTGTTAAGAAAGCAAGCTCTAAAAGGTACTTTAGAGATGGGCCAGGCTTTAGACAATATCCAATCTCCCCCTACAAGAGAAAGAGGAAAGAAGTGAAAGGTCTGGCTGCTCCATGCACAGCTGCAACTCCTGTAGTCCTACTCCAGGCTGGGTGGATCTGTTTCACCTGCCCAGACCATACAGACCTGGCTGAGTGTTATACAGGGTCTGGCCTTTTGCATCCGTTCTTTGGAATGTGTCTACATAGTTTTAAGACAGGAAATGGAGTACAGCAACTGAATTGAGAGAGGCATTACAGAGAAAGTTATTAGTTGGGATCAGTCCAAAATAGAAGGGAGCCATTGGAAGAGAATCTGGAAAACGTCATCAGAAGATAGTGTGAGAAAAGATGAAAGTAAGAGTAAGATAGGGGGTGATGCAAATAGAACAACGTGGAAAGTTTTGAAAATAGAAACAAGAGGAAAAGGAAGGTAACGCAGCAGCTGAGATGACCTTAAGGAGGCATTAAGCAGAGAAAAGCCAAGAGAGTAGCAGTTACTATAATGAAACTTCCATGGACTCATAGCCAGGAAAGAATTTTTTTCTTGTTGAAATATTGGGAAAAGCAGCAAACTTGGCGAAGCCCAGAATTAATGAGTAACATAAAAAAGCAGATACATGGATAGTGTTTTTCTGACACTTAAACTTGAAGCCTAGATAGCAAGATTACAAGGTCAAAGAATTTACCCCAGCACCCTTGCCTGATGAGTAAAAGAGAAACAGCTGCATGAACCATAAACTAGAATAACAATTCAGGTGTTTGCTGCAAGTGATGACCCCAAACCCATAAGCTGATCCACAAAAGCTATGTCTTGCACCTGGAAAGAGTCACAGCTGGAAGAACAAGCCTCATTATGTAATTCTACAGAACTGTTAGGGCTGAGATAGACATATCAATCAGTTCATCTTTTAGGAGGGACAGGAGTTTAAGTAAAAAGAAGCCTGTCAAACAAAACCCCACTTTTAGCCTGCCATTCCATATTCTTTAAAATATTCCTTAAAGTATGCCTAGTGACAAAATTATGGTTCCGTATTTTAGTCAGTTTACTGAAAAACAAGGTACTTAGTCTTCAACTACGTAAGAAAGTAGTGTGCAAAATGATCCTGAAGTTCCCTTCTCTTGTGATCAAGCATATTATCAAGTCTGTACAAAAAAGGGCTTACCTTCTCCATCAAACGTCCCTTGTCCTTTCAGCATTTTCTTCTGATTTTTAACAGGAAAGAGATAGATACACATTAAAAGAATGCAAAATACCCAACAGTAACAACTACTTCTGTTTTATTTGATACTTAGGCATCAAATTAACAGGCCCTAATCTATCAACTTCTGATGTTGGAAAAGTATTCATGAAAACAATTGTTTTGTCACAGAAGGTGAAAAGCTACTCTAGTTTTCCTTCTTTCACGCATTGTTTATGCATATTTGTCCCAAATGCTTCATTTTTCCTGTGTTTCAAAAGCATAGTACACTAGCTTTGCAAGAGTTCAGTGACCCTGCAACTCATTTCACTGTCACTAGGCTTTTCTAAGAGAATATAAAGTACATGACTGAGCGGCTGTCTTTTTCCACACGCTCTGCAGAGAACCACCACATCAATTATTCTGTAAACTAACGTTTTGAGGCCAAAACAAACCTCCGAAATAAAACAGCTGTTTTGGTGCAACAAGTCCTATGGTCTAAGAAGTCTATTTAAAAAAATGCTACTAGCAAAAAGAGTTTTGTGTGTAAAGACAGGACAATGTCATGTCCTCCTATTTTAAACATAACTTACTGTTAAAAGTCTACCACCAACACCAAACCAAACCAAACTACCTCCCTACTCAGTAGTAGTTCACAGTGTGATCAATTACTATGCCACCACTTCTAGCATTTTCACAAAAGCTTCCATAACCATAATTTTTAATTTGGCTGAAAACTGTCATAAAGCTGGTAATTATTTTAATAGCTACAGCATTAGCCCTTAGCCTGGAGTACTTTATTACACAATTCCAAACACTCTGCAAAAATCTACCAGTGTATTTTTTTAAAGTAACAAGTTATATTTAAAAAGTAGGAAATACAAGATTAGAATATGATATCTTCAGGTAGCATTATTTTCAGTAAGTCTGTAAAATTTAATTTTAATGCGTTAACATGCAACATAAATCTACTACTCCTAAGGAATTACAATCGAGAATTAAAACCAGGCATTCTGCTTTTACTTGCAGGCATTAAAATTAAGCTACAAAAAGATACATGAGATGGTCTCTATCAATTCAAAAATCACACTATGATTTGTAAAAATACTTGAAAAGTAATGTCTTGGAGGAGTAAGGGAGAAAGTTCATTTTTCTGTCAGTCTGTCTACTGTAGCCCGCAGACTGTATTAAGTCAACGTCTCTCTTTTTCCTGTTTACTACTTTCTGGGAAACAAGTTTTAAAACATCAATTTGATTGTGCAAGAAAACCTCGATGTGCTGGGGAATCCAGCAGGAAACGCAAGCATCAGGCTGCCATCAACACATTCTTGCGCTGCCCAGATTTCAACAGAACAGCGTCCCTGAAGCCTCCACCGCTTTACTTTGAAAACACCACTTGCAAGTGATCTGTGAGACTCAACAATAGCTACGAGAAGTTCTGCGCTAACAAAAAGCAAACTGGAAAATCCCCCGGCGTTTACGGAAAACAGAGGTTACAAATCACGCTCCCGTACAGCCTACCCCATTCGAACCAACGATCAGCACAACTTACCTTTATCCTCCCCAGGCTCGAAAACTTCTCTTTATCTTCAACAACCGCTTTAAGCGCGGGCTGGGACATTCTGTTTTTTTTCTTGAAATTGCAAGAGCCGTCCAAGTCCACGCCGCTCACGACCGCTCTGCGGTAGGACGTCGACCTCAGGCCTCGCCTCAGGGTCCCCGGGCTGTCCAGGTCGCCCTCGGCCTCCTCCTCGGCGTCGGCGACCAGCGGCACGCTGAGGCTCTCCACCATGCTGCGCACCTTCAGCACCCTCTTGCTCGTCGCCGCGTGCTGGCTGCTGGCTTTGCTCGTCGCCTTTATTTCGGAAGCCAGACTCTTGGGAATGAGCTGCTGCGTGCCCACTTTGAGAGCGGCGGGGCTGTTGGTGCTCAGGACCACGGGCTGCTGCTCCACGGGCTGCTCCCGAGGGGACGCCGGCCGCTGCGGCCTCACGCCTTGCTCCGGGGACGCGGCCCGGGGACCCTCGGGGGGCCCCAGCGGCACTTTGTCTGGCATTTTGGGAAGCCGGCTGCATGGCAGGGGCAGCGCCGCCGCGCTGTTGTTGTCCGAGGAAGGCGCGTTTCCAGCAGGCGAGAGCCGAGGGCTGCCTCTGGGAGCGACCTGCTCCTGCTGCGGCGTAAGCGCCGACTGACTGGAAATCCGCAGGGGGTGACCCAGCTGGCCTCCTGCTGAGGTAATGCTGCCGTTGGCAGTGAAGCCGACAGAACTGTTCGAAACCAGAGCGAGCGCCGGGGAGGACCGCTCGGGGGAGACCGCCTCACAGGCTGGAGGCCGTACCTTCCCGTGGGACACCGACCCCATGCTGGAACCGAAAAACGAGGGGCCCCTCCGGAGCGCTCCGCTGGCCGGGCAGGTGCTGACGGTGCCGGCGGGCTGAGTCACGGTGAAGGTGCACCTGTCCTCCACGGGGAAGTCGGTGAAGAGCACGCCGTTGGGGCTCTGGTACGACTGGGGCCGGGGCTTGCTCCAGGCGCGGGGCTGCGGCCGGGGGGTCGACCTCCTCCTCCAGCGCGGCGCCGCCCTGTCGCTGCAGAGATCCGCCTCGCCCTCCCCATCCATCGCCCGCTCCCGGGGGCCGCCGCGAAACCTCAGGGCGGCGGC
>NW_010973450.1:1307215-1313567 GCF_000737465.1 Haliaeetus leucocephalus | reverse complement strand
TTTCTGTGGTCTGGTTGGAAGGTTCATATCAGTCAGACTACTGTTGACCAGCCAGTTTTGCTTTTGCTCTTTTTAAACGGAAGCTGCTAAGTTATTTACTTGAAAGCGTTCTTGGGTAACAGAACTCTGCAGAAAAGGAAAATGCTTTGCAAAATTCAGGTTTTAGTCATGTATCAGCAGTGATAACCTCGATCGCTTTTAAAACATGAAGTTAGGAGCAGGCAGATGAGAAGCTGAGCTATCTGCAGCAGGGACAGAAGCCTGGAGGCAGAGCAGACAGGAGGGGGTGGCAGCCACTATCCCGTTAGCGATTAGTGACCAGACACCAGCCAGGCAGACCTCCAGTACATTCCCTCACCTCCCACAAACAACTTCTCTGTTTTATCAGCCTACCACTTAAGGAGTAGCCACTGTAACTTCCATCAGCTGGCTGACATACAAAGCAAACTTTTAATGGACTCTTGGACTTTGAAATCCCCATACTTGTTCCATTGGAAATTTTCACATCTCACATAGAAACCTATTCAGCTTTTAGACATCTTCTACCTCTCTAGGCTTTATTTGCTGTTAATCTAATAGAGTTCTTGTACGTATATAGACGGAAAAAAATTAAATAATTTTCATGAAGCCTTTTGTCACGAGCTCCAAGTCACATTTGTCATCAATGCCTTCCAGGCATTACTAACACAGAATAATACCATCAGCAGAGGTAACGTAACTTTGTTCTCAATATAACTAATGTTAATACTTGCATGTATAATTTCATTAGTTATTTGCAACTAACTTCCCTAGGCATTCTCAAACCAAAGGAGAAATATATACTTTAAATGCAGCAGTGCAGATCTGAGTATTTAGAAAGGCTAATGCCCATGCCTCTACAAACACAGAGAGAGACAGCGAGAGGGTCTTGCACCTGACAGTCTACAGGAGGAGTTCACTTCGATGGTCTGATGTATGTGCTCTACAGAAACCCTGCTCTTCCATGACCAGGTATAAAAGCAAGGGAGACTATGGGCAGGTTGAAGGCAGTCTTCCTGAATATTCCCAGCTGCCCACTGAGACAAACCATACCGGGGAAAAAAATGCAGAACATTCTGCGGGGGACATTTGTTCATAAGATTTCTCAAAGAGCTCAAGTCTAGTGAATTCTGCTGGTGTTACTAAGGTAAGCTTTTGATCAAACACAATTTCTCTTGGGTATCCTGAGTCTCAGCGTTCCCAGACTGTGCTTTCAAAATTATTTTTGCCCTTCTAACCTTCTAAAAAGTCTTCTTCAAAAGAACTGAGATTTTAATAATGAAATAACAAGGTTTGGATTTCTTGGGGAAGAAAAAAAAAAATCTGCTTTAGCTGAAGCTTTAAAGGTTTATGCAGTGCAAAGACAACTGCACTCCACAGAAAACCTACAGGGCCATTACACATACAAGGAAAGGAAGTCTAATGTACGTATCAGTAGTGTCTTCATCTTATTACCTGCCTAAAAAGCTAAAGGGATCTGGTGAGAGATACAGCAGCAGCTATGTAACAGCTACCACATACTACGTGTTATTCACGAGTGAATACTGCTATGCAAAAAGATATGAAAAGGTGATGCTTAAAATAACATTAAATTGCCTACCTGCCAACTCCATCAGCCTCAAGAATCTAGAGAACACACACGTCAGCCAAACTCTGGTGGCAGATCTACCTACCGCTTGGCTAACAATGTGCAGAAAGATGCCTAAAAAGGGCATTTTGGCCTTTGCCCAGAACTTACATTTCCAATCTTCAGCCTCACTGTACTTGTCCCAGCTGTGCTCACAAAGAAAGGATTTACCTAACGATTGCTGTGGAGTTCCACGGCTAATTGGTTTCTATGCAGACATTTTTCAACACAGGAAAGTATACAAGCTCTCTTATTATTACTGTTCTGGAGGGGGTTTGTTTATGCTTTTACTGAGGACCCTCATGGACTTCTTCCAGTTTGGTAACAGAAAGTCATTAGCATAGTCAGAAATAAATGGGTCAAAGAAAGATACTTTGCTTCTAATGTGTAGAAGCATCATCCTACCATGACCCAAACACATTTTGGAGAATAAAAAATAAAAAAAGGATTAAGAAGCCATCTTGACTTTGACGTACAGTAACTACACCACATTCAGAGGCTGGGGTGGCATTTACCAGGTGGTTGCTAACAGTGTTTCTGAATGACATCTGAAACTGTACTGTGGTTCATTTGCATGATATCAAGGTAAGCAGATGTTTGAATCCTGATGGACAGTTTAAGAGGCCAGATGTACACTGCAGTTTGTACACACATACACAGAGTTTCCAGCTTGCAAGAAAAGAAGATCTATCGAAAATTTAGTTCTAATCAGTCTGTCTATATGACACATTTTCTCTAGACAAAAGATGCACAGAGATCCATCTCACTAATGTGTTCTGGAAGTGGGATGCATATGAATGCATGACATTGCCATTTGATCAAGGTAGGAAGCAAACAAGTATATTTTTCTGCAGTGACAATATAATCTAATAGGCTCTAAAAAGCAACTTAAGAAATAGATGAAAAATAATTGATAAAAGGCAATTTAAAAGAAATACAGCACAAGCACAACTTGGTAGTACAGCTACATCTTAAGAATATTTATTTAGGCTCCCTCTGAAAGAACGGGCCTCTAATATTCAAATAAAAAAATCCCTCAGGCTTGAAAACGTTTTTGGTAACATTAAAGACTTTACATTTAAAAGGCATCTAAAGAACTTATTCTCTTTGAAGGGATGTAAATATGACTCTAGGAAACATAGACTAAAGGGTCCTAAAGGATATGACTGAAATAAATGCCTTGTGTCTCAAAGCTTCCCAGCAGGAGGAGACAGAAAAGCAAAACACATGGCCTGAACTGCTGCACAGTCTCCTCCCCCCAAAAAGCAAAAGAAGATAGCGAAAGAAATGTAGCATTATTAAAAAAAAACAAACAAAAAACCCCCCAACAAACCATTGTCTAAATCTCATATACGCAATACAAGATGTTTCTGTATTCCATGTATGAACGCAACAGCTGTAGGTCATGCAGCTAAATTAATATTTGAGGCTCACTATACACATCTGTGAACTTCACAGAAAACCCCAGTCAGGTCTCACTCAGCTACATTCACTGAGGTATGTCCTGAAGCAAAATGAAAATATTGGAACAAATTACTGTGGCAGGTAATGCTACAGTGTTTCTAGCCAAAAAAGCTTGGGTTTTTTTCCTATTGAAGGACATACCTCAAGAACTGCAGGTATATAGCTGGCTAGGTCAGGCTATTCTTTTCAACACCTCTCATTCATTTTGATATAGACCCTGTAAGTAAGGAAGGAGGGTAAAGCAGATAAAGTGGACAAAAGGAGCAAAGTGGAAGAGGAAAGCGGATAAAGAGGACAAAAGGAGCAAAGGGGAAAGAGACAGAGAGAGAAAAGATAACTACATCAGTAATTGCTGCTGTTGTCTGTGCTGTTGACAGCATGGATGCACTTACTCCATTTCAGTGTGAAAGAAAAAAGGTTAGTTACATCAGATACACAGTGCTCACATGTTCAGAATTGTTCACAATTGCTCACAGGATTAGTTACAACTGAGGGGCATTGTAAAACGCTGTTCTTTGCTCCTCACTGCCTTTCAAAATTGATGTGCCACCTCCTACCCTCTGTGAACACAAGGTTCATTTTACACCTTCCCCAAGATAGCACGCAGCAGCAACTGCAGCAGTGACTGTCTGCTGCTACTGAGTAGACATCAACCAGGCTGTGTCTGCTGGAGTGAGCATACCTAGGAGCCACTCCTCCAGCAAGAGCCGTGGGATGTTGGCAGGAGACCCGTGGCAGGGACATACGCACATCAGCAAGAGGCAGGTTTTGTTTATTTATTCTCCCTCGGGAGAGAAGACGCTTCACTCTAGGACACAAAGCAGTGTGATGAACTTGTCTCCTTATCAACAAATAGAAAGTATTAAATCAGGCACGCAGTGCATCCCTAAACAATCAACAATCGTAAACAACAAACAATCATAAAAGAACGTGTGACTTTAAAGAGTACCTCCTGCCTTTTTCTTTCTTCTTGGCCGATTGCTTCCGATAACCCATTCTTCTTTACCTAAAAAATAAATAAAAATTAACATCTCTTGTAGAAAAATGTGATTTAAAAAAAACAAAAAACAAACCACAAAACAAACAGGACTATCAAAACCTTGCACTAAGTATTCAGCTAAAGAATCTGGCCACTTTAGAAAGATGGCAATCAACCAGCAGAAATAAAAAAAAATTAAGTCAGTAACGTCTGCCATTTGACTTATTGAAAGAACTAAATTTCATTAAAAACTATCCCAAGACACAAACACAGAACTACTGCAGCAAAAGCATGCACAGTTGAATCACGGTCACCCTGCACAACCTCCCTGGATTTTACACGCACACAAGCATGAAAATCGCCTTCTCCTTTTAAGTTAGATTTCTTGACTGACAGACATACATCACAAGGTTTGTTTTCTGAGTCAGCCTGAAAAATCTTAGGGTCTTCACTTGTTAAACACACCTAAAGGTGTAGACAAACTACCTAGACAGTTTGTTGGCCAAAAAATTATTCTGGAGGAGCTCCAGCTTTACCCTAAACAGACATGGCGAATGCCTGAGTAAATACCCCTGTATTTCTATCCTCAACCCTACAATGATGTCTCTCCCCACTCTGCACCCTAAAGCCACATCAATCAAGACAAGTTTGTCCCAGGTATCCATACACAACCATCACGAACTCCAGCCGCAGCCACATTTTCCACAGCCTGAAGCCACATGCTCAGCTACCAAATTCCACACCAGAGACCCCTGAAGTTTATTCTTTCCTGGTGCAAATAGCACATGTTATGTCATTTAACAGGAGAACATTAAAAAAAAAAAACCAACAAAACAACAACAACAAAACAACAAACAAACCAGAAAGCAAAGCACCAAGGAGGGACTGACTTTATGCATTTCCTAGAGGAATGTTAAACACAGGACCTCCAATCAGGAGGGTCACCTGTGTATGGCATGCTGAACCAGGTGAACCAGGGAAGGGGAAAGAGGTCACTGCACAGCACTGCACATGTGCAAGATGCTGTTCTCTTTGTGGAGCAGTAGTATGTCACAAGGACATGAGATCCAACAGATGCACTTCCATTCTCCCAGTTTTCTTTCAGTCTTCTCCAAATGCTCCTAACATACTATAATCAACAGCTTTCTCTCCTTACTCCACTTGTTCCCTGGAATGTTGAAGGATATATTGTTCCTTTTTATTCCCGCACACCAGGCGCCACAAACCTGGACAGCAGGCTCAAGAGTAAAGATGGCACAACATTAAGAAGCATTGCACTTCGGTTTGCATGCACACAGAAGTATATACGCACATGTATGTACTTACAAAAATAACATAAATATTCCAGTGTTCGAGTAACTGGTCTTTTGAACACAAGTTACAGATCCCTATGTCACCACAAGCATACACGCCTGACTACCAAGCAAGAACTAATTAGATGCCTTTCTATTAAAGTACCTTTCAATCAACAACCTGAAAGCTTTAAAGCACTCATTAGGGAGTACAATGTCACTTCTTTCTGGATGCAGTGGAAGACTTTTCTAAAAATATGCTGATGCCGGAAATACCTATGAACATATCCAGGAGATTTCAATGCTTCCTGTTAATACAGCAACTGCAAATTTCCAGTGAGGTCAATGCAGCAACCACTGTATTCCTGTTCAAAAAAACTGTAGCTGTGTTTCGTGATCATTTTTTTGTCATATATGGGTGCATACATACAAAGTACACATATAAATTCATCACATAAGCAAATGGCTCAACCTTCTATTCTTAATCAACGGCAACACTTCCAAAGATGGCCCAAATATGGAGACTATTTTTGGCATACTCTGAAAAATTCAATTCTTATTTTTGAGGTGTCCAAAATGTTTTAGCTGAAAGATCCTAAAAATCACATTTGTGCTATTATGCAAACAAAAACTTAATATAAGCTAAGAACATAACCAGAAAGAATGGAAGAGGGCCAACACTACAGCTACTGATGTTCTTATTGTCACACTGGACTGCTTTTTTCCAGCAACTCCGTTATGACTGATTCAACCATAGAGATCAGGAGGAAAGGATGAAAGAATGACAGGTTAACTCTGTGGTTACTTACAAGAAATTCCTCCAAAATAAGGAGGTGCTGCAGGGGGAAAAATCCCCAGAAATATTTCCTTGAGAAATACAGTTAAGTGGCTGCACCATACACCAAACTGAACATGAGCCCTTTGATACGGGGAGAGAAATGAGAGCTAATGCAGAGATCAGGCCTGAAGATC
>NW_010973450.1:1306744-1307157 GCF_000737465.1 Haliaeetus leucocephalus | reverse complement strand
AAAGGTGACAGTTGGGGTGGCTCGGTAAAGCACCTTGTGCAGCTTTTTAAATGAATGAGAAAAGTCACAACCGTGCTTGTCCCAAACCAGAGAAAGAGATTACCAGAAAAATGAAACACAAGATGACCAAAGCTTGGAAAGTGTTTCAGGTTAGAGAGACAGCAATTGAGAGAACATGCAAAATCTTGATGCAGCACTATGAATACATTGAATCTTCTGGGCATGAAATGGAGGACTTGATGCTAAAACACCCATTTAATATTAAATACTTCAGTAATTATTAGCATTACAGCTATGGGACATCTGTTTCCAGTGCTAGATCTCAAGAATATTTTTTAAGGATCACAGCAGCACTGACAGTAGTAATGAAAAGTGAACATGCATCATATTCTCCAGGCTGGATGGTAAGGACC
>NW_010973450.1:1305338-1306022 GCF_000737465.1 Haliaeetus leucocephalus | reverse complement strand
AGAAAGTCTGGTCAGAACTGCATCAGCTGTCAAGCCTATACGGCCAAAGAAACATCCTGCAGAAAGAGTAGATTCATTCTGCTGTCTTTCCCCTCCATTTCCTAGCATAGTCACTGCTAACAAATAGCATAAACCTACCATTCTCCTCCTTTCCTAACCCATGTTGAAACCCAAGCTGACTTCCTGTTACAATTCCACACCCACTTTTTAATACACATTGACAGCATGTAATTTTTCCAGAGAGTTATAAACACAGACACTATGAGATTCAGATTCCCATATTTTGTTTTCACAGTGCACTACCTTTTCCCATATACTCCCCACTTCCAACTCCGTAAATTG
This sequence comes from Haliaeetus leucocephalus, assembly GCF_000737465.1. Taxonomy (NCBI): domain Eukaryota; kingdom Metazoa; phylum Chordata; class Aves; order Accipitriformes; family Accipitridae; genus Haliaeetus; species Haliaeetus leucocephalus. The sequence continues at coordinate 1,305,680 of NW_010973450.1, read as the reverse complement.
AATAAAAACACTGAACAAGTCTGCTGTGGTAGAAATCGTAAAGAACAATTTGGTTTATGTAACTGTAAGCATGGCAAGGAATGGTTCTCTTACTGAGATGATCTTTATACTATTTTGGTCTCACAACAAATTAGTGGTTTTGAAATTATTATTATTATTACTGAATAGCATTCCTTCCAAAATACCTCAGCTGTTGAACATTTAACTGCTAGTTTGCCTAGAAGGCAGAAAAAAATCCAATTTGACTTCATTTTAAACAAACTTTTTTGTAACAATAACGAAATTGACTACATTTAAAGTATCTGATTTCTTGAAAAACTGAAAGTAAATCTTTTCAAAACC
>NW_010973450.1:1304441-1305068 GCF_000737465.1 Haliaeetus leucocephalus | reverse complement strand
TACATAAACAAAAACCAAAAAATCCCCAAACCCTTTGTTTTAGGGATATCCCTCTAGAAGCCACAGAAACGATCAAAGGATAAAATTAACCAGAGAAACACAGAATTTTGAGTTTCTTTAGTCTCAAAATCATGCATACAATGAAAGCCTGTGGAAATATCAACTAGTATCATTAATTTGCCAGCTTATTAGCAGGGAAGCTAGCAAGACTACAATACTGATTAGAACAGCTGAATTCTATTTTGTTTAATGATGCTACTAAGAAAAAGCCACTGCAGATGCTTCCTAGACTGTATTAAGGATAGCAGAATACCACCATCTGAACACTCAGCTTTTTTAAAATGGTTTCCATTAAACATACACAGTCAAATCAACTTAGAGATGGCTTGCAGCAATTTAGAACAATTCAACAGAAACCTGTTTGCAACTAACTGCAGCTTTTCTTTAGTATAATTCACCTTTTTAGTGAATTCAAACACTTTTTTCTTTTATGAATCAGCTGTGTCTTTGCCAAATACAGGACCCTAAAATGAACTTTCTCAATTGCACTGCTTTTTATGTAAAACAAAGATCAATAATTGATCAGGACTTCCATGTCGTTCTTATGAAATGAAAAACAAAGTTTAG